>NW_008621037.1:0-3483 GCF_000691845.1 Merops nubicus | reverse complement strand
CCCCCCCCAAACCAGTACATGTGATTTAAGCAGCTTTCTCCCCTTCACCTTCCACTCAGATAATAAAACTGAAGTGTAAACAGTGATCTAATAAATTATTGATCAGAATTTGAGGAAAAAAAAAAAAAACACAGAAATGTTTGGGTTTTTTTTTTCAAATCAAGTGATGTCTCAACAATTTTCTAGTGTATATATGTGTATATATATACATGAGGATGTGTGTAAGCATATCCTTGTATATTCAAAAAATAATGTATGTAACTTTTGGTCTCAAGTTAACAGCCTTACTAATATTGAGCAGGAAGTCAATAAGTTTAGGCACACTGGAAAGAAAAGTTTGTACATTTGGATTAATTTTTCATTTAAACATTTTGGCACTGATAGGAATAAAATTGTTTGCTATTCTGTGCTCAGTTAGCTACTAATTATGACATTTCTAGAACTGTGAGATGTAATAGTTTTCTATGATGGTATAATTTTTTCCTTATTTCAAGATGATTTAACGACCATCTTGTTATATGAACTAATCCAGATGGAACTTAGCTTTCAAGATTTTCTTTCCCAAGGGTGTGTGCTGAGAAAACTCCAGCAGGTACTATTAGCATAGCTCCAAAGGTTTATTTGGAAGTTTCGCCTTGGAGTCAATGTTAATTCAGTGTGAACTACTTCAGAGATGGCTTCATGAAAAATAGCATTTGTAAAAACCCAATGTCAGAACAATCTTTTGTACTGTAGTTTTAAGGAGCTTGCTGTGCTGTCAGAAAATGGTCACGGTGATGACGATGAATAGAAGATAAAAATAGGTAAGGCTCCTCTTTTCATCAATTGGTTGTAAGTTGCTTTACATTTTTCTCAGTAGCACCTGACATCTGCTGTATATCCCACATAGTTTTGATAATCTTTTTGAAATGTGTGGGATGTCAATTCACTTGAAAGAGAAAAATAAATCATGCGAGCTCCTGAAAATAGTTTCTATTCTTTAACGTTCAGTCTAAGATTCTTTCCTGTTTTGCATAATGGATACCTGTCAGAAGTTCTTGAAAATGGATATTCAGACCACAGCTTCCCCTGGTATAATTTTTATTACAGTGGAATCCATGCAAGAGATTAGCCATTCTTTGTAGGGATACACAGGTAAGCACAATTGGTTTTTTATGTAACACAATTCACTGTGTTAAATTAGAAGAAAGGGTAACTAATAAGTATATATTGTGCTGACTCTCCTAAAACTCTAAAACTTTGTAAAACTATTCTGCCTCTTTAATATACTAAGTCTGAGACAAAATTCAGGACTCCTTAGTGCAAAGTGAGGTGCTGAGTGTAGGACAGTCTGTTGGGATCAAGAATAAGAGATTCACAGGGACGTGGGAAAGCTGTAAACAGTCCATTCCCTTTCAGAGTGCTATTTTCACAGCAATTAGAAATATTTTATTACAGTGAGAAGAAGGTGCATCTGTGGCTATTTCCCCTGCCACCCTTCAGTGCATCTGTTAACAGATTATCTTTAAATGTTTTTTTTCAATTTACTAGTTCCAGGTCCAGTAAGTGACAACACTAAACTGATTTTTGAGATTTCTTCCCAATATCTCTTTATTTGGGTGATACAATCAAAAGTTCAGGATTTGTCTATGTTAGTATTTTCAGTTTGTTTCAAGTTTGTGGGTTTATTTTGTATATGTTGTTTTATTTTATTTTATTTTATTCTTCTTTGTGTTTGGTTTTTGGTTGTTTTTTTTTTTTTCTTCTGTTTGTTTGGTTTTTGTTTTTGTTTTTTTTTTGTTTGCTTTTGTGTTTTTTGTTTGTTTGTTTGTGTTTTGTTTTTTTTTTTTTTGTTAATTTGTGTTTTGGCAGTAACTCTCTGTGAAAACTTTTTTTAAAAGATATGTCATCCTCCCTTGAGCAGATTTAGCCTAATGTTTTCTTTTATTTTTTTCTTTTCCTCCCCAAATGAATGCATTTTTCCTGGGCACAAAATGTGCTGCAAAACCAGTGTGCTGACCTTTCGGACTAGATCAAGATCACAATGATTGCTATTACTGTAAACTGCATGTCTGTGTTTCTCTTGTGAAGAAATTAGTTAATAGTTCAATCTATTTTTCTTTTGTAGATTTGTGGTTTCGTGGTACAGTATCTCCCATGAGAAAATGATACAGCCAAATGAAAGGCAATCACATGCAATGGGCTGTAGGACACCAAAAAGTCTCTCCTTCCTGGCAGATAGAGGTGAACTCACAAACAGATAAACAAGCAAGAGGAAAATGTCTTTATAGGCACTCACATA
Organism: Merops nubicus; assembly: GCF_000691845.1. Taxonomy (NCBI): domain Eukaryota; kingdom Metazoa; phylum Chordata; class Aves; order Coraciiformes; family Meropidae; genus Merops; species Merops nubicus. The sequence continues at coordinate 1,202 of NW_008621037.1, read as the reverse complement.
AACACAGCCAGCAAAAATAGCCCAGCCCTGGTTTTGCAGGTTGATGCTCAGGGACACCTTCTTTCAGAAGTGTCTCTTATAATGTAGCTCTGAGACCTTTGGTCCCTCCCCTCTTTGGCCCCATACCCTCCTTTTATTGACCAGCTACTCTGGCTTGAAGTTCACTATTAAATCATGCACAAACACAGACATATATATATATATACACACAGAGAAGATACACAGCACACTCACACAGAAGTTAATTAGAAATTAGTTTAATAATATAACAGCACATACTGCAATGATCAAGTCCTGGACAGACAAGCATATTGAGTAGCATCCTATTTACATGCAGCTGGACCCTTCTGTCACTCCTTCTCTCCATCTTCTGAAACCAGCTCATTTGCTCCCACTCCCTTCTTTAGTCACTCCCCTAAGCATCCCATTACGAACTTGGTCCAGGCACCAAGTGTTCTTTTGATATTCCACCTCAGGCATTGAATAATAAGCCTTATGTTATGCAAGAGGTACCTGAAGTGCTGGGGTTAAATCCCCAGCTCTGCTTGAGGGTTGGCATATAGATAATGGCCACAACCAGGCAAGAAAGACCCTCCTGACTGGTTTTCCCCCAGGGTCTGACCAGCCTTGGGTGGGAACTCATTAGGAGATCACAACCAGGTGCCCTCACCTTCCACATTAACTAGGAAGCCACCTCTATAAGAGAACTGACTCTGCCTGCAGTAAATTTAGGAGGTTTGTCTATGTGGTGTATGTGCTGTGTGAGGGTTCTGGTTCCTGAAAGGGGCTCCCTGGCTCTTCAGAGTAGGTGGAGTTCCCAGTGATGACAGTACAAGATTGAGACAGGAAGGTGTATGAGGCTTTTTCCTGGCAATTACTCTATGATTGGGATTGGACTGATTGCCTGGGTCTTTCCTTCCCCCATAGCCTGGTTTTGGAACTGACTTGCTTCCTTCTTCACTATGTTATATGTTGAGAGAATACATTGGTCTGTTCATTCTTCCAGTGGTGGGCCACCTTGGATCTCTTGCATATGATCTAAGACCAGAGGGAGGGATCTAGCTCATATTTTTCCCATTAATGATAATACCCTTCATAGTCGGGCAAGCGGTCAGCAGAAGAGTACCCCTCAGTATAGCTTTCCTGAGAGATATTTTTTCTGATTAATAATGACATGTTTAATGCAAAGGCTTAATCATTTA
>NW_008621036.1:0-60041 GCF_000691845.1 Merops nubicus | reverse complement strand
AGTAAACTGAGACTCTTCCTGGTTTTGTCTCACTCTATAGTAAAATATTTCTCCTATGCTTCTCAAGAGTGTAAAAACCCCCTTATTTTCTCTAGTAGTAATCCTTAAATGGCTGCTGATAACTCACCATTAATCAGGGTGTGCCACTTGTGCTTTCAACAGAGGGTGATGACCTGGGACTGGGAAGAAACTTCAGAGTCATTGAGTCAGGGTCAGAGCTCAGAAAGAACCAGGGCTCGTAATCCAGTCCCCAGCTCTGATTGTCCAGAAGTTACCTCACTACCAGTGAGCTGCTACCAAAAAGGGCTTGACTTGGCACAGTAAATTCCTAATGCACCAGTAGAGAAACCCAGTTTTCTTACAGATTTTTCATCATTATGTTGGGAAGTAAAACAAACTGCTAACACCATGTGGCCATTTGAGCACTGACTTGTGGTATTTTAAAGTCATTTTTGTCTGTTTGAAGAATTTTGTCCTGCTTGTGCAGCACCACCTCTAGGGAACCAGATGCTCAAGCTATAGGAAATGGGAGAAATCACAGGGTTGATTTATACATTCTTTCTTCCCATTAGAACTGGGAAATCCATTTTGATAAGAGAGTAACTATAGTGCAGAGAATGATTTTTCCTTTCCAAATGTCCTCTTCCCAAAAGAAAAAACATCTTTTCCTAAAAGCTACATCAGTGTTTCTGGAAATACAACATCTCTGGTTAACTAGTCACTCAGCTCCATCCCTTTCATGTGGATTTTCATGATTCTTAGAAGAGTGTAGATTCCAACCATACTGCCAGTTTTCACCTTAGACTTCTTCCTTGAGTTCCATTTGAAACCAACAGTAGTTAGAGACATGCTCTGACAGGTCAAAACTTGAAAAAACAATATGAAAAAGCCACTTCAGTGATTAAATATGTGATTAAAGAAATAATGTAAAATACAGCTTACATATTACCCAACACAGATTATTGGCAGCATGTTTTTATAACTGATTCCTTTAGCATATTGCCATTTTGCCACAAATGAAAATGAAGATACAGCCCTTCAGGAACAGCAATAGCCAGAGATCATATTAGGCAATAAAACAGAAACCTTCACATCTCTTCCAGCCACTTACAACTCATGTACATAATCCTCATGCAACTAAATGCTGCAGCTCAGCAGTGGTCAAAACTTCATGGACAAGAACTATGAAATGAGACCCACAAAGAAACAAGTGGCAACAACAGATGCTGTGCTTATGTAAAAAAGCCATTCCTTTAAGATCCTAAAAATTAGGAGAAATAAAGAGAAATCAAAAGTTGTTTTGTTTGTTACATGTCACCTTCATAAAATCATCTGGCTATAACTTGCTGCTTGACTAAAGGAAGCAAGATAAAATGAACCTTCTAACAAGGAGGTCAGTAGGACACTGACAAATGGAAGAATTGAGTTATGGGAGGATGAAACACATGTGACTGTGGACTGTTACAGAGTAGAAGACCTCAAAAGGTGAGGAACTTTTGGGGAGGTGCTTAGCTTAGAAGTGAAGAGGATTCAGAAAGGCCTGAGGTTAAAAAAAAAGTTGGAAAGGGATGACCTAAAATGATGTTAGTCAAGACAGCAATGAGGACCACGGTGGATGTGGCTGGAGGAGGTGCTAAGAAGCAGAGACTGGATATGGCTCTGCTCTGAGGAGAGAGACCTCAGAAGGGTGACCTCACTTCAGTGCTTTTGTTGCTGCTATTAACAACTTCTTGCAAAAAAATATTTGGCTTATTTAAAAGAGCCCAACTGTTGGAAATCAGCTCTTCCTGAGGATTGAAGCCCCTCTGTTGCTCCTCTCTCCCAGGCCAGCCCTGCTGGCCCCCAGCACAGCGTGTGCCCAGCTGTGCACAAGGCTCACAGCTCTATCTGGCACCCAGAGGGCTATTGCCAAGCAATTAAAACTTGTGGTTGACTGTTGTAGATAAATAAGACAAGACTTAAAACACATGGAAATTTTCAAGTTAGGACAGTGTCCAAAATCTACAGTCGTTGGCCCAGCACTGCCTCAGGATACAGCATTTTTTTTTCCCCTCTAAAATATTACAAAGGTCAGATTTTTATTTTTTTTAACCCTTTCCTCTAAACTAACAGTGTATCAGTAGATGAACAAGGAAGCTTAGGATGTTTTTTTTTCTCCTTGCATGAAGCCAGGGAAATGAAGGATAGGGTCTTGTTGCTAAATATAACTTTGATCAGAAGCTGCTATAGAAGACAAAGTCTCCCTAGCCTATTACCTGAATACTCTGGATTTTTTCAAGAATTTGCTTATCTTCATTTACTACAGCCTCACCCTTCAGGAAATAAAATCCCTTTGACCAGACACAGCTCTCTTCCATCTCCATTTATAAATAAGACACAAGTGGGCAAGAAGAGAGAGATTCTTTCCTGTTGTGCTTTGAGGCTTGGAAGGGGGGTGTGACCTTCCAGCACCTGGGAGGACCCCGGGTGGGGGTGAACCATTGTATTCCCTCCCCCTTCCCACACACACTCTGATAAGAGGCAGGAAGTGGGTGCTAACTTCACTCCTGCCCTGCAGCTCAGAGAGGAAGGTTGTCCTTTCACTCCGTGGGACCTTGGAGCCATTTCTGAGGGTTTTGTATATTTTATTTTTTTGTATTTTCCCCTGATCTTTGTATATATTATTTTCCTTACCTCCCTTTCTTGTTTTCTGTTCCTTGTTAAACAATATACTTCATTTTTTTTCCCAAAGTGTCTCTCTCTCTCTCGGGGGGGGAGAGGTGAGTACATAGTTCTGTTCCATGTGAGTCCTGCCCTGAACCCCTTTTTACATGGAACATTTCCTTAGAAGTGAATCAATGATACCAAAAGCATGAGAAGTTTATGTATCCACCAAAATCACTGGAGATCCATCTAGCACCAGCATCATCAACAGTTTCTTAAATTAGGCTTAAATTGAAATCCAGCCTTACGGAGGATGTCAAACAGGCTGGAGATAAGAAATATAGGGGAAGTATTGATCAAAGAAATCAGAGAAAAAAAGCCCCTTTTTGCATTAGTTTGGATAGAGTTATAGAATAAATGGTGGTGGTTAGTGCCTCTTACAGCCAAAGCACTGTGTGAACCTTTGTGCACCTCCACAGCAGAACACTCCAGGAAAACTGATTCCCTTCTCGTTTTCAATCACATTGTTCAGGAAAACTTTCCTATGTTGGGTCCTTCTGGTTGAGCACCTATCTTCAGAGGGAAGAAAGACTCTCTGTGTAACTAACAGGCACTTATATTTGAGATGCTTCAATTCCACAGATGTGAAGACAACTCCCCGTGGTCCTTGCCTCTGGAGGACTCTTTCTGCTGGCTTAATCAGGGCAGAACAGCCTCTGAACATCACTCCATGTTTTTGCTGTCAGTAGTTTGGCTATCAGACAACAGCTTTCTCCTAGCTGTAGATTCCCAGTTCCAATGTGGAACAGTGGCATATTTACAACACTTTAGGGTTAAAAAAGAAAAAAAAGGTAAAAGATGCAACTAGTGTAAAAACATGTCCCAAGCTCTCCTCTCCTCCACAACAACGTAAACTCCAATCCAACCCAACCCCCCCTACCACCCTCACCAATTAAAGAAAACAAAAGTGACTAATCCTGACCTCTCTCCAAAGGGGAATGTTTTGCTTCTTGAATCCTTGGCTCTGGCTCTCCTGTGATACTGGGACTATGACTAATAACCTCTTGCCAGAGCACTGCTGATAATTTCACCATTGAGTAGCTGTTCTCATTCTGGATCATCACAGTATGCGCTTCAGTTGCCAAGATTTTATTTTTAAAAAAAACAAAGAATAAGATATACATTCATAATCCCCAGCGTTAGAAAGACATTTTTCAGCTTTAACTGTTAGGTTTTGCCTGACAATTTTCCCTCCTTCCTCCAAACTGTTATTTTTCAGATGCCTGCTACGGAACAGTTCCCTTTTTCCTTTCTTTCTCTCAAACACTTTTCCTAATTCAAAACAGATTTGAGACTGCTGCTCTTTTTAAAGCAAATGTGCCATGTATTGCACGGAGTCAGGTCAGCACTGCTGATGTTGTGGTTCCCACTTCACCCAAACAAGGCACCCACAGTGCTCTTCCAAGGGAGGAAAGCCCAACGAGGTGCCCTGGGCTTGCTGGTTGGCATAGAAAGTGAGACACATCCACAATTTACAGATCAGATCTCATGGCATAAGTAGAGCAGGGCACCACTATCTGATTTTTACTTAAAATGTTGAAAGGCAAGATGAATTTAACTTTTTTTTTTTTTTTTTAAAAAAAGATTTTTGGCCAGTTTCTTTTTTTAGCATCCATCATCCACTCATAATTTATGATTTGATAGTTACTACACAGGCAAAAAAGGACATAAACTCCTTTGTACCTAAATTGAGCTTAAAAAATTAGTAACCATTTGATGACTTCTGAAGCAATCAAAAATGGAAGGGGGAAAAGGAGTGGGGGAGAGAAAGGGAGAGAAGCAATTATAACAACAGTGAGTTTGGAGATTCCCTGAGGGCTGCTGGTAATTAAACCAACGGCGACATGAATCTCTGTTTGATGTGGTCATGAATTTGTTTTCAAAAGAAAAAAAAAATCTTTAAAAAGATTCTTTCAAGAGAAATTTTTAGTGAACAAGCTCAGCATGAATAATTAGACCAGAAATACTTTGATAAATATTATTATGGAGAAGTCATTTATGGGCTATGGCACTTGAAGGGTAGAAATGCTGGTGATAAATAAGGTGGCAAGTTTGCACCCATTCTGAGCACACAAAACCAGGGCTGTATTCTTGTGTGCTTGAGTCTGCTCCTCAGGAAGAGGCAGCCTCTTGTTTTGCCATTGCATTAAAGCTTTACAAAGAACACAGATGCAAGACAGAAAATTTCAGTGGGAAAGCTCAGTGGAACGAAAGAAAACCACACACAATTCCAAAGGCACTTCTCATTCCCAGGGGCTGCACAGAGATCAGAGGTGAAATTTATTGGTGATAAAAAGTCTGCGAGCCCACTCTACTCCCCCAGCCTTTCCAACCACCATTTGGTTCTGCTGGAATCATATCCTTGGAAACATCTCCTTCAGAATGCTCTAAAGATAAAAAATGCTTTCATTTTGTAGAAATGCAAGCACCCAGCAAAACCACTGAAACCTCAAGAAGATGCAAGTGCCCTGCTCCCACTAAAATCCAGTTGCCTCAGGCACCCCAAAACCTCATTTCATTCGTTTACTGACTGCCTCAAATACTGGAGGCAGATACAATCAAACACAAGCCAGCAAATAACCAATAAGTGAACTAGAATGTAATATATTTACCAGTAGAAACCATGTTTAAGAGGAAAAGAAACTGCTTGTTGGCTGTCATGGTGTTATTCATAAAGGCAAACTAGTAGAGCTTGTGGATACCAGGAGCAAAATGACAACAAAGGCAACCAACTGCTAATGAAGAAGGGTTTTCAGTCAAATTTCATGGGTCATACAAAGTCATTACCATGCCTGCAGGAGTTCAACAGCTCTGCCAGTTGAATTTGGGGGAAATGAAGTGATTATTTTGTTATGCATTTTGTAGTTCTAGATATTTTGCATTAAATTCCAAGTCCTGAAGCCAACCAGCTATGGAAGAATAACAGCTTAGCTTCTGATGAACGTTATAGCAGAGGAAAAACTGGTCTTGAAAACAGGTCTTCTGTGTACACCAAGGTCTCAGGAAGCAGATTTTAAAACCTCTGATATCTGTTTGTTTTTGCTTAAAGACAGTCTTATGGCTTTAAGCCAATTTTCTAACACTTTGGGGGCTTGACTCATTTGGAAAACTAAGAGACAGAGAGTTTGGCTGCTGTCAGTAAGAAGTTCTGCACAGGTTAACTTGCCAGATTGGTTCCATTGCAAGTTTCCCTCTGGTTTCAGGTCAGTTAAAAAACCAAGGCTCTTCTCCATAACATTTTAAGCTATAATGACTTCAAAAGTAAACAAGTGTTTCTGATAAAAACCTGTTTGAAAAAATTAATGGATGACAAAGATAAGAAAAAAATCCTTAGTGCTTTTCTTTGTCAGTAACTTCTTCTAGGAGTATAGCCAGGCTGGGCATTTATTTGGGTTGGTAAAATCTGACTCAAAAAGTGGCTCTATTGGCAGTGTAAGCAACTGCTCCGTGGCAGAAGCAAAAAGGTTCATGGTCTTTTATAGCTGATTAATCATCATGACAGGCTTGAAGACTGAAGGACCTGCCCAGCTCCAGATGTTAAGATGTGCATCTTTCTCTTGCTATGCTTCTGGTTCATAGGCAGTAACCTGGATTGTTTAATCTTAAGATAATCATAGAATAGAATCATAGAATTATTTTGGTTGGAAGAGACCTCTGAGATCATCAAGTGCAACCATTAACCCAGCACTGCCAGGTCACCACTAAGCCATGTTTCATTCATTCCCAAGCCTCACAGCTCCTTTCAGGTCTAAGTTGCTCCTGTTTACTTTATAGTACCTGCATTGTTGATTTAAATAGTCAGGTAAAAGTATTTTCAAATCAAGAAATAATCTTCTCTAATTATATCTAGGTTTTAAGATAGGATAATATCATATTAAAAAATTAAGATAGAACAATACCATAATAAAAATATAAAATTAAGGGAATAATATAAATAATGAAAATACCAACTGCTTCTCTTCTCATTTTTGACTTCCATGCCTCAAAATGCTTTATGATAGCCAGTACTCATGGCTGAGGAAATGCAAGCAACAGAAGCTGAAATGACCCACCTCAAGTCCTGCAGAAAATGGAGCAGCACCCACAGCACTTGAAAACCCCACCACAACCCCATGGCTGTGTCTTCCTAGATGGGACACGGGCTGGCATGATGACACAGGTACCTGGTGCTGCCTTTTAAAAGCTGATTTTCAGAGAAGCCAGAGGAGATCTGGTTGCACTTCCTCCTCGCTGGCTCAGCCAGACCTTGCAGTGTTCATGTGCCAGTGAGGAGACCACGTGTGACCAGCTCTGATAGGCATTATTTATACAACAGTTCCACTGACTGAAAAACTAATAAATCCACAGCCTGCAGATGATGTGCAGACACACAGACACATCATCACAAACATCATTTTATCTTGATGTGGGCTCTTTTTTTGGGTGTGTTTTCCTTGCTGTGGCACAACAGAGCATCTAGTGCAACAGCAAAATCTGGCTGAAGAAGCAGCTTGTTTAAATCACGTTTCTCCACAGACAGCTGACACACAGGAATGAGTGTCATTGTCCAAGGAAATGTTTCTGTGTGAATATTTCACATCAGCTCTGTCAAACCCATTTGTGGTGCAGTGCTGCAAGGTGCTCAACACTTCCCTTACTCTCAGAGTGCCTCTGACTCCCAGTAAGCTTCTCAGTAAGGAAGATCCACATATTTAGGAAGAACTACATGTGAAACAGTCTATAACTTTCCATAGGAGTGATTGCACAATACAAGAAGTCAAAAGGAGGTTTCTCTCTTTGTAACTATGGTCTCCTTATCATTCTACAGTTAATTTAGAGCTTGTACATTCGTGCTGGACAAAGCAGCTTGCCATGTGTAGAAAACAACCCAAACTCAATCTTTGCAGACAGTCCCAGAGCCTCAAAATGCTTTTTTGTTAGCAGAGAGAACACCTCTACTAATTACACACTTCACTCACTCGGGGGTCACCGCTCATGGCAAAGGTTTTAAATCAGCCACCCCAGGGGACAGCCATCGTTATGTTGCCAGAGCAGTCACTCTGATGCTGCAAAAGTAGGAAACCTGGGAAATACACTCACACTCTGAAATCTCTAGAGGTGAAAGGTTGGGATACCCCATTGCTGGGCACTAGAAGGCAGACCACAACATTTGAATGAATAGACAAAGTGAAGAGAGTCATCACATCCTGTTGTTGAAATGTGAAGTTTATCATTATTTTAAAATATAAGCATACACTCTTCTGACTTTCATGGAAAAGAGTTTTTTCCCCCCCCCCATCTTTCATTCTAAACTAATTACTGACTTGGAAAATCAATATATGATCTGAAAAGCAGCATCTAACTGGTCAGAGGGGGCAGGGACACTGCATTTCACATTCCTCTTCTCCTAACCTGTCAAACTGCAGGTAAAACCCACCAGCAGATTTCTCACTGGGACCATGCAATGGGGAAGGTAAAAGGAGCATGGGAGAAGAATTTGTTTAGAAACAGCAAAGAACAGGAGTAAGGGCAGAAAAATGATGGAGTTAGAGCACAGAAGGGATCTTTGAAGCACTCAGCATTTTCACAGCTGCCTCCTGTGTGAATGCTAAAAAGGTTTTCAAGGATGCACCAATTCTTCCTAAGGTGCCTTGGAACTCTAATATACAAATTAAAGGCAATGAATTGACTCATTTTCTATCAAATGACCCCTGAAACCTTTAACCTGTACTTCACCTTGTAGTTTACAAGCATAGAGTATAAATTTTCACAGACATATAGATGTAATATTTTCCTACCATTTATGTGACCTTCTTCAGTCAGATTCATTAAGCAACATTAGAAGGAAAAAATTAATCCCTTGCTCTCTGTGTACCCCATGAACCTCTCTCTCCTTCCACTGTGACTCAGGAACATTGCAAAAACATCTCCCAAGGATACAATAGTTCCAATTCACTTCTCTTCCTCCCTGGAGCAAATGAGGAGTAAACTTTGTGATGTCAATGGGATTAAGTTAATATAAATGGTCTGAAAACGTGGATCACTGTTAGCATGCAGAAGAGTACACTCTAAGGGCTTGTCCACTTGCACACAACATACTCCCTGTAGTAATAGTATATAGTAAATAGCAGCTATCACTGCAAAGAGCTCTTGTGGTGCATTGTTTAAAGCAGATCAGTGCACAAAGAGAGTGTTTTAATTTTTTAAAAGAGTCATGCAAATTCTGGCCATGTCTCCATTCTTCTGTTATTTAAATTTCCTATAACTTCACTTCTTCATAGAAAACATACTACAAAAAACAAAACAAACTAAACAACCAGAAAACACCAAACCTGACAGGGTATGTTCAGAGAAACAATCATTTTGGAAAAGAAATTGCAAGGGGTTTAACACTGTAAGAGTAACAATAACCCAAAGGTTATCTGAAGGGTAATTTAATGAAATGTGTTTGCATTGTTCTCAGATAAACCAGTCCTGAGGCCATGTGTAAAAGCCCTGAGGTGCAGGAATGAGCTGGTGAATCAGGACTGGAAGCTCCCTGTGCTGGAGTGTGGGAGCCATCAGGAGCACACACGATGGAGTCAGCACTTACCAAGACACATCCCTGCAGCACGGGCCACTCCAGCCTCCAAACTGCCATTTATCATTTCCTGAGAGAACAGTTTCTTGGCAAAGCTCCTTTAAAAACAGGTTTGTTGTTTTTTTTTTTCCAAAACAACCAACCATTCCAGCAGGCTATGAATACCACTGTAATTTGGTCTATTTTTCATATCAAGTAGACTATGAGCTCTGGTTTTCAGTTAATTAAACCTTCTTTTCAGATTTCCAAATGCTGTTTGCAGCAGGGTAGATCCCACAACGTGCCAGCTCTAAAACAGTGCCAGTCACAGACCAAACTGTATGGGGGTGGTGAAAAAAAAAGCCTAACCCATAAATAAACCCACGGTTTGAAGTTGTTTATGTAACACCAAGTTTGGTCTCCTTGCCAAATTAACATTTGCCTCTGATGAAAATAACTGTCTTGGGCTCATCTGTATCTCGTGCTCCTGAATGTGTAACAGCTCAGAGTTGTCTCTCAGAATCTGAACTCCATCTGTTATTATTATTATTATTGTTGTTGTTATTATTAATACTACTACTGCACACTACTAGCACTTAGTGGCCTTGTCTGAGATCAGAGCCCTGATGGGCTCTGAGCTGTCCACACACAGAAACAGCCCTTGCCTTGAAAAATCTGAATGATCTAAAAAGATGAGCACAAAAAAAAAGGGGTGGGACAGAGATTGTATTTTCATTCCTCTTTTATACATATGGAACTGAGATAGGGAGGGATTAAATATCCTGCCTGCGCTCACACACACAAAAATATCTGGGGCAAAAGCTAGGAATTGAACCAAAGTTTTCAAGTTCACATCAACTTTGGCTTCCTTCCTTAACCCTATGCTTACCAACTACATGGCTGTGCTCAAATCTGTATTTATAAGGTGAGACATCAGAGCTGAGCTCAGCCTTTGGGTCTACAGGGTCTCTACCTCTTGCAAGAATACGTGTTTCTGCACAGCCATAGTTCCTTGTGGCTTTGCTTCTTGAAGCTTTAGGAAAATCCAGCCTAGGAAATAAAGCCCCCTATTTTGATTTCCTATTTGGTGAGGGAAGCCTGGGTTCTGTTGTTTCTCTGCAGAGCCTTCTGTGCAAGCAGTCATAGAAACAACAAACTGTGCCATGCTTCAGGAAAAAAGTAAATAATCACTTAATAGGTTTCTCTAAGCATCTGACCTGCAGTTCACACATTCTTACCAAAAAAAGGAAAAAAAGAGTAGCTATGCATGATTTAGTAAAGAACTATTACATTACTCTGTCTTCTGATAGCTTTTTTCATCAAATAAAAAAAAAAAAAACCAAATAGTTTTCTATTTCAGAAGTAGTTGCCTTCTGAAAATGAAGTGGTTTTATTTATTTTTTAAATTTTTATTTAGAATCATGGAGTATCTCAAGTTGGAAGGGCCCTGTAAGGATCATCAAGTCCAACTCCCTGCTCCTCACAGGACTACTTGATGCTAAACCTGAAAACATCATCCAAATGCTTCTTGAAGTCTTGACAGGCTTGGGGCCATGACCACTTACTCCCCTGGGGAGCTTGTTCCAAGGACCAACCACCTTCCCAGTGAAGAACCTCTTCCTGATGTCCAACCTGACTTTCACCTGATGAAGCTCCATTCCATCTCCTCAAGTCCTATTGCTGGTCACCAGAGAGAGGAGACCAGCACCTCTGCTGCCCCCTCTACCTTAACAATATGTGATTTAAGAGGCTTTTACTTTGGCCAAATAAAAAGCCAAGGTTTTGGTTTTGTTGTTGGTTGGTTTGTTTGGGGCTTTTTTTTAAGAGAGAGAATAAACATACCTGAAATTAGGACAACTTCCAGACAAATTTCAAGTCTTCATTCCAAAGCAGGAATTTTTTTGGAATGTAGGAGAGCATATCAATACACTTACAAGACTGAAAAATAATTACAATAATATGGGCAAAGTTATATGTCTCTCCCTAACTTTCCTGGAATAGCTGAAGCTTTTCAGCTGAAACATTCCCATAATTTTTAGCTTGAGATGCCCAGAGTGAAAACTTCAGGTTAGATGATTAAAGTGGCACACAACTAAAAGTCTTATAGTGGGAAATGTCTTTTGAAGTGTTTGGTAAGGCTCTGAGGCACTCTCAATGCCCATGAACAAGCAGGTGAGTACACATAATAAATCCCCCAAATAAGTTTACATGGGAGACAAACTGTGCTTCATTACTTGGCTTGAATGCCACAATTTTGGTTACTTTACAGAAAAGAGGACTGTTATTACTTGCCTTGGTCAGTAAATCGAGTTCCTGTGGCGTGGGAAATTATGACATATCACAATCTTTTTAACCTTTCAAAACATTGAGATATTTCAAGGAGTGGAAAGTGCAAACTATTTTAATTTGGAAGCCCAAAAATGGCTTTAGCTTCAAAATAAATGTTGGCAGTACTGAAACATTTAATTGCAAAAGTAAAACCCTTGTCACTACCCCACAGTGCCTAAAAGGAATACAAAGATAAAAAAAAAAGACTAAGTGCAGCATTTTAATGTCCTTGGATAAGAATTCTGATCACAATGATGCACTCTAAAGCAATGATTCCAAGAAGGTGTGACTGAAAATGTTACCCAGCTAGTCTTGTCCACGTGTGACAACACTGAGGTTTCCAACAGGACTTCTATTCTTTTCCAGAAGGCTCATTTTTGCCAGCTCTATCTAAAATAATACATGTATGACTTCTTATTTTTTGAGTAACACCCCTTCTCCTTGAGAAAGTCCTTACTTGCCATTAGCTTGCCCTCCTGAAAGGCTGACACAAGTGCCTGCTCGTTGGGGAAGCACTTTGGAGTGGGGCTCTGAAGCCTTCATGAGGGCTATCAGTTCTACAACCATTTCCAAAGCTGCAGAATTTCCTGTCTGGGTAAGTGGCTCTAACTAGCTCTTTCCAGCAGAAATCCCCAGAGAGGCAAATTATTTTTCCCAGTACAGAGCTGCAACTGCTAATGCTGCAAAGTAACAGGACTGCCAGAGACCCCTGGCTGGTCCTTGGGTGGTTAAGTGCTCCTTTCCATACCCAGCTTTGTCCAAGGGAAGCAGGTAGCAAGTCCTAGCTGGGAGCCTTCTAAAGCAGGCTTCGTTTTGGGATCATTTTGTGAAAACAGAGTCACAGAATCATAAACTCGTTTTGGTTGGAAGAGACTTTTAAGATCATTAAGTCCAATCATTAACCCAGCACTGGCAGGTTGCCACTTAACCATGTCCCTCAGAATCAAATGCAACAGGATGGGTGTCCTCTAAAGCCAGTGAGACCTTTGCCATTGACTTTAAAGGGAGCAGAAGCCCAGTCAAGAACAATTATTTTATATTAACAACATATTTACTTTAGGATCAATCCCAGGAGCTTTCAGGTCAGGGCTGGCCCTGGAGGCGTTTCAATGTGAACAGTCAATTAGTGTCAATGCTAGTCTACTTTTTCAAGCTTTGATAAAAAAAGCCTCTCCAAAACTTCTAGTTGTGGAAATGGAAAATACAAATCCATCCATTTATTAGAGGTGAAAATTTTCCATTAAACTCTGGTGGTGTTTAGTTACAGTGATACAAGAAACCATCTTGATCCCATAGCCCAATTTGTTAAGTCTTGTACATATTGATCTGATTACCAGGGAAAATACAGAAGGGAAAGAAAACAGGAAGAACTGGTCATGTGGTTTTATGAGACACTGGTCAAAAATCTTAGCCTTGATTGTCTCTTGAAGACCAAGAATATCCCAAATCCAGGAGAAACACGGTGAGATCTGTAAGCTGCACTGAGCTCCATGAGAAAACCAACACCACCAAAGGAGAATCCCAGCCACTCATGCTGAGACTAATACCACCAGAAACATCATGCAGAGAGAATTTAAAGTAGAAAAGAAAGATGCTGAGGAGCACTGTGTGGAAAATCCAGCTGCACAGGGCAATTCTGGAGAACACAGAGGCCGTTGCCCTTTGAAGGAACCTTGCTCAGGACTCCAGTGTGTTCTGTCTACTTCCCAAGAATGTTTGCACCTTGATTTGTAGTCAAGGAGTTAATAAGGATAACATTTATTTCCTGGAAATCAGGGCGTGCCTGCTGACTGAAATGCTTTTGTCATGAATCCTTCACCTCTGCTTTCAATAGGACCAAGCCACTAGCTCAGCTGCTGGGGATCCTCCTCCACCAGCCCTAAGGATCTCCCTCTTTGGCTATAGATCTTTCTAACTATTTAAAAAATCCTGTTTTCTAGACAGGCTCCCTGTTCTGTGCAATTATGACACCGTTTCTGATGCAAACAGTTCTCCTTGTCACAAACCTCCTCCCTGCCTTTCCTCCAAAAAAACAAAAGAAAAATCCTGGTTGAAAACCAAACCAAATAGCAGATTTTTATCACATAGAATTTGTTAAGAATACTTTCCCTGAAAAAGTTCCCAGGCCTTTTTTTAACGCTCAAATAAAGGCCCAAACATTTACAGCCAGCGCTCGAAGCCAACTAATAATTTATGTGAGCCATACTGAAAAGCTCAAGAGGGATTTTGAATGAAAAATCTAGTGAATAAACTGATAGCCAAACACTGCCTTGGAGCCCTGCCACTGGAATACACAGGACGCAGGAGCTCTGCTCCTGACCAAGGCAGACACTGAAAAACAAATGGTTGATCCACTGATAGTCAAGTCTTGTCAATCTAAAGCAGAAAAGATGAAGACTTCAAGTAAACTGTGAGCCTTAAGATTTCCTAACTCCAGTGGCACACAGCTGACTGGGTGTGAAGCTCCTGCTGCTTTAAATTTTACTGTTTTTTTATTTTAAAGATATTTAATCATTTGACAGCAAGATAAGGAAGGCAGAGCCCTGCTTTCAGAGCTTCATGGGAAACTTATTACGTGGAGAATTCCCAAAGATTTTACTGAGTGTTACAGAATGTGCATGTACAGACCAGGATGAAATCCTGGAGTATTAGATGAGAAAGGACAGGTCTTTTTAAACTCTCTGCAGGATATTAGGAAGAATTCCTTCACTGAGAGAATGGTTGAGCACTGGAATGGGCTGCCCAGGGAGGTGGTGGAGTCACCATCCCTGGAGGGGTTCAAAAAATGAGTAGATGCAGCACTTGAGGCTGTGGTCTAGTGGTCAGGGAGATGTTGGGAAGAAGGCTGGACCTGATGATCCTGGAGGTCCTTTCCAACCATGGTGATTCTGTGAGTCTACAACTTTAAAATTGCTTCGAGGCAACTAAAATAAGATGATTTTCAGGGCTCAAGTTGCCACCTTGCCAAAAGCCAAAGAAAATACATGTCAGGAAGTAAAGAATCTTAGGGCACGTAAAGAAACAATCTTCTCAGATTAGTAGCTGAGAACGTAAACTTGAGTGGACAAAGTTTCTTCCAATTCATTATTTTGCAGCATCATGACCTTAAGACCTTGCAAAAGGCCGTGCTGTAAGGGAAAAGAATTTTTTTCTTCCTCCTTTTGTTTTGTCTCAGATTTTTTCACCCTGTTTTGCAGCCGACAGCAAACGGATTCATACACGAGCAGCAACATGACAAAACAGTCTTTGCAATCCACTGCACGGTAGTTTGTTTCCAGTATTGCAATAGATTGGAGTTTTGAGCACCCTGTGGCTTTGGCTGGACTGAGAGAACTGAGTTAGCCTTGATTTGAACCTGCTGTTTACAACCCACTGTAAGCCCTTCCCATACAGCTGACTTATAGTGAGGGCTGGGTGAAAAAAAAAAACCCCTCCCTGCTAACCAGAACCAGGGAAAAGGAAAACATTCTGCATGTGTGTATTTCTTTTTGCAATTACTTCTGAGTGCAAAGTGAAAGAATTTATATTCTGAGAAAATGTGCATTTGACTCTCCCTCTGCTCCCTTGCTTGGTTTTTGGCTTGCATGTAGCATAGAAAAGACATGAGAAATTTCAGTTGTAGCTACCACCAGCCTGGATCTCCAAACTGTTGTGATCTTTGCAGCTTTACTGAACTGGGCTCCTGGTGCCTTTTAACCATTCTGCCCCATTAACCACCTCGGGGATATTCTGTGCACGTGTGTATGCACATGAGTGTGTTTAATTGATTGTTTCACCTTCTGAACTACTTGGGGATCTGGAAATTACTTCCAATGAGCAAACAAACTGTTGGAATCATCTCTGGAACGTATCTCAACCTCTGGAGACTCCAACGTTGAGCTATATGCACCAGGAAGCCTGGAATTGTGTTTCAGCACTTCTGTTTCTAACTACAACCTAAAATTGGAGATGAAAATTAACAGGAAAACCAATTTATAGCTAGAAACAACCCAAAGATAATATAGCAAAGGCTGAACTGTAGAGTATTTAATGTGTCCCAACTGTGCCCTTGCTGCATACGCCTAAGTCCTGACCAGAACTTATGGATGTGAACAACTATGTGCACTGAGAATATTGCTCAAGAACTTCAGTGCTGTTTCTCAGGGTGAAGAGAGAGAAGCACAAAGGTCCATTTTGGTGATGCCTGGGCTCTACAGCACACCCCACCTGAGAGCTGCAAAACAACCTGAAGAGGAGAGATGCTGCCATCATTAAAAGCACACAGCGTGAGCTCGTGAGATTTGGGTGAGTAGGATCTCGAGTGGATTGTTTTTAGAGAGAGATCTCTGAAGCATGTAAAGAATTTAACTACTAGTCCCATGGCTTTACTTCAATTTTTCATCCTCAGCTGCACATGCTTTTCCCTGTGGCCACATTTCCCAAAGCCTAACGTGCTGCTTTGACTCATAATGATGTCCTGGATGTAATTGCATCTTGTCTGCTGACAAGATTAGGCCAAGAGATACCTGTGCCTAGCTACAGAGAGCAGATTCACAATTACAGAGGTGCTGTGGAGCCTCCCAAACAGAAACGAACTGGAAGCAAACTTCTGAACTTTGGGAAAGTTTCAATCTGCCTTTTCTCCCCTCGCAGCGCTCCGACTCGATGCTCATCTCCGTGGCTCACCACAGTTTGGGGAGACAGGGAATAATATTTTGCTGATTCCCACTCTGCAGATGGTGGAAGTGAAGCCCTGCAAGGTTTATTGACTTAGCAGAGTTGCACAGCATGCTTGAATGGAAGCAGAACCCCAGCTGGCCTGATTCCCACTCCTGGGCTTTCAGAGTTACACTGTACTTGCTCCTTTTAACATCTGATTATTTTTCTGCTCTCATCAGCTCCCTATTTTATACTCAAATTATTTCTTTAAGTTACATTCAACCCCAAACTATATACTTTTTTTTTCCCCCCCATCAATGCACAGGCAGAAATCTAGTTTCTTTTGTTTAGCTACAAACACACATAGGGTCAGTGAGAGGCTCCAGCCCCTGAGAATTTAATTCTCTCCTCGTTTTCATGTTCACAACACGAATTAAATGAAGAGCAGAAATTAGTCGTTAGCATCTTCCCTGTATTGACCACAAAACTAATAAAACATCACGTTTTAAGTGCTTGTCACTGCAGATTTTTGTTAGCATATCACCTCTCCCAGTACCAATGACTAAACAGCTATCAGAGCCCAGTAATGTTTTCCCTCTATGACTCTCCTGCTTAAGCAAATACGAAATAGCTGGATCTTGGCTGAGGCTGTTCTATAACAGCAGGAACACTGGTGAAGCATCTTCCAAAAGTGAATTATTTATCTGGCCAGGGAGCTTGCCTTTTTTTTTTTTTCCTTCTTTTCTTTTTCCCCCCCCCTTCTCTCTTTCTGTGCTCGCTCATGAACCTGACCCAACTTGTTTCCAGAAGAGAGGCTGGGGTTGTTGTTGCCAGACAATGCCTGCAATCATTTTTCTCCAGCCACACATCCAAACTGGGGGGAGGGCGAGGGGGAAGGAAGAGAGAAAAGCTCTTTTGTTTGGAAGTGTGAAGAGCTCTGTCGAAACACGTCTCTTCAGGGTAGTTTTAAGTTGCAGAGCCGATAAGAAGAAAAAAAACCAACATAATGATTTCCTTCTGCTTGCTGTGCCTACCCTCCCAGCACTCTCCTCCTGGTGCCCATTAGGAAGGAGATAACCCTTGAAGGAAAGACCCTCCCATACCTAGGCAGAGATAAATACATTCACTACATATTTTTCCTTTTAGGTTTTCTAACGTTTCACAAAAGTCTTGTCCCCAGAATTCTCCCCCACACCACCAAGTACTTCCCAACAGGCCTTCAGTTTGCACATTGAATTGATGGAGTGTCCCAATGTATCTGCCAAGCTGATCAAGCTGTTATGTTCAGAACTGGTGGACTGTGGGGCTTGCAGAGGTGAGGGACAGTGTTTATTTGGAGGCTCTTTTCCATCCAGAGTCTGAAACTTAGGAGCTGAGGAAGCTGCCAGTGGGCAGAGACCAGCCTAGAGAAGTTTGAATTGAGAAGAAAAGAAATCTCCTAATGGCTTAGCAACGAAACCATGTGGGGAGGTTGGACCAGATGACCTTTAGAGGTGCCTTCCAGCCTAAACCATTCTATGATTCTATGATCTGAGGTTCAGGGAGAGTTAGCTTGCTGCTGCTGGTTCAACTCTGCTCACAAACTGGGAGGAAAAGCATCTTGTATAAGAGAAAGGGGAGCGGGTTGCAAACATGATATGTAAGAAGTGACAGAGCATCCAACAGGCAAAAGCTCTTGCTTGTAAGGAGGGCAGGAAAACAGGGTGTTCTTTCCACACACTAATTAATTAAATAAATAATATTCCTGCCAAAAAGTTGCCAACCACCTTCAAACTGAAGAGTAACGTGTTCACACTGGATCAGCCTAGGGAGGTAGCTGTTCCTGTCCATTCCTGTTTACAAATCTCTTCTTCTGCTTTTTTTTTTTTTACCTTTTTTTTTTAATTGAAGTAACAAAGTGCCTTTGCTTTGGAAAGAATTTTCTAGTGGGTGACTACTGTACTACATAATAAATCAGTCTGCTTAATCTTTTTATGAAAGATGAACAGAATAGATTGGGTTTTGTTCAAGTTTGTTCTAGAAAAGAGCTGGACCTAATCCTTTCATAACAAGCCCTGAATCTGTTCATACACTACTTCAGCTGTTTTTCAGAGAAAAGAACACATACCTAAACTCCAAGGCACCCGTGCTGCTGATCTGGATCCTGCTAAGCTAGGCAAATTTGCTGGACCAGGTTTCTTTTATCTTTAAGAATATATCAGAAGAAACAAAAGGGAATGAACAACCAGAGGAAAAATTACAGTTAGCTTGGGGAAAGGGTATTTTCTGGTTTAAATGGATATGCAGCTAATAATAGGCATAAGATTTTTATGCAACAGGCATCCTCATTTTACCAAGCCTCTGCCAGGCTGCCCTGTCTCACTGTTTAAAAGGAAAATTCACTGCATATGTGTTCCTCTGCCTCTCCTGTCCAGGTGAACAGTGCTCTTCAGAAAGGCAGGATGGGTTTCCTAAAGGCTGTGGCTCTGGAGTGCTTGTCTGAACCCAAAGTTAGGCAGTATTGACCCAAGTATTCTTCCCTGAGAAGCCTTAACACAGACAGGAGATTGGGGCAGCTTCTCCTGGCTCAGCTGTCAGCAGCAGAGCTTCATTCAGCTGAACCTTGGACACCTAGTTCTGGGCTGAAGAACTCTGCTAAAATACATGGGACAGGACTGAACTGACTGGAGTTTCTCTCCAGAACAGTCAAACCTGTGCTAACTTTGAAAAGAAAAGGAAAATGTTTAGACTTTCTATCTTCAGTACCAAGGTTTGCTTTTCTCCATGGTTAAAACCAGGTATGAGGTAGTTTTCAGCTTTCCTCAGGTGGCAGGGAAGAAATTATGCCTAGAGGAGACTTCTCCCATCAATCCTAATCAAATCAATCAGTTACTTTATGGAGTAGTAAGAAGAAAAAATAGGCAGGCTGGGATAGAGGCTGCTGTAGATGAAACTATCACATCATGAAGAAACTCAATACATTCTTCCTTTGCAAAGTATGTCTCGACAGTCTAGGGCAGCTGGAAACTCACACATTCCTTTGGAAAAGGTTTTACTTTCATTTTCTTCAAAATTCCTAACAACTTTAATGTGCCTTTTTTTTTTCCCCAGCTCAGAAAAACCCCCAGTGAAAACCCAGAAAAATTTTCATGGTTTCAAGGACGAGCCCCAAATAACTTCAGGGTTTTTTTTTTTTCCTCCACTAACACAGACAGTGTTGATAACATGAATCTTTGGCACTGATGGAGCCAAAGGAATGCATAAGTTTGTACTGCTGCTGCTACCAGCTTCCTCCTCACAGGTTCTGTAAAGGACATGGGAGAGGAGTAATGTCCCAATGATGCAGGGAACAGGTCAGACAGCATGCAGCTGACAAACATTTCTTGAGGGCAGGGCAGGTTGCTTTTGTTTCCACACACAGTCCAGGGTCCTGGCTTCAGACCAGACCTCCCCCTGTGACATCTCCTGGGCCACCTCTCTTACCTAGATGTGATTCAGAGGCCAGCAGAACTCCACTGGAGAGGAATATTTTTTTATTCTTATGTTTTCTGGGGCAAACTTCATCTCTCGGGCTCTGCAGATGTGTCAGCACACTGCTGGTTTTACACAACATGCAATGATAAATCACTGACCCCAAACTAGCTTCTGTCCTTCACAGAAGTTCCTGTTCTGGAAGCCCTCCTGTGCCTGATAGGTGCATCAGCTGCCAGAGAGATTGTGAATAAAGTGTTGGTTATTTATGATGTGCTGTTCACTTCTCTGGACATGTGTTCTGCTTAGTTTTACAGCTGTAGAAATCCTTCAGTAAACAGATTCCTGTTTAATCATGGCATGAGACAGGAGTGTCAGAAAACACTGTTACTGCAGGAGCAGAGAAGTGACTGATACAGGGGCTGAGTCCCAGGCTCATGCACAACACACCACCCCAACCAGCACGTCTGTAGTTCACACCAGATAATACTTGGGACATACAGGTCATGAACAAGCCACTCTGTAAAGTTTTTGCATTAAGTGAGCACAACAGAGGGAATAACCCTGCACGTTCCTTGCCCACGTGGCTAATGGCTAGACTTTATGAAGGGAGTGATTCAGATAAGTAATAGCCTCCAGCTAATCTTTTCCTGAAATCATACAGAAGGCAATAACCTTGTACAAGCCCAGCTGTCCCTTCTGCTTACATCTCCAACTTGCCTCACTGCAAATTTATTTCTCCTTTTATCCAAGAACCCTTCGCTGACTGTTTTATAGGGTCTGATCCAGCTTCCAATGAAGTCAATGGCAATTGAATTGTGTCCTTAAAATACTTAGAGGAGAAAATGAAATGTAGGTAGAAAACATTGCAGTGCATACCTATATTAAGTGAGGTAACAGGGACATAGACCAGTGTCTGTAATCTCTAAAGGATGCAGAGGCAAGTTCAGAAGTCGTTCTGGTTCTACACGATACCTCAAACCAAAGGTAGATTCACTTTCATCTCACTTAAAAGACACAGAGGAAAATCCCTTCTCAATCATAACTGAGTAATTACAAGACTCTTGAAGTGACAAACATTTTCCATTTCAAACCTTTTCTTAATTTCACAAGTTTGAAGCCTTATGTCAATGTCTCACCTAGCCCTCTTTTGAACTTAGATTCTCTATGAATGCAAGGACACCCAATCTTCCTCATCAGTTAGCAGCTCTCTTCCCAACAATTTAGTTGAAGAGAAGCTTAAGAAGCCACCAGAAAAGTGCTGAGTGATGTGAACGTACACTGGGGGAGTCCTTTAAACACTTAAACCACATGCATGAGCAATAACAACCATTGTGACTGTTGGTATTGTGTATTTATTGTCATTGTTTCAGGAAAGACTAATCTGACCAGGACTTCAGGTGTGTTGGACTTCATATTGAAAGGAAAAAATGAAAACAAGGGGAAAGACAGTTCCTACTTCATAAGTCTTCTAGTCCAAGTGTCATATAGTGACAACAAAGAGATGGAGGACAACAAGGACATGACATTATACTGGCATGAGTTTTACAAAGGATCTGAAAAAGCAGAATACCTTTAAGGTATTTATGGAGGCTGACTTTAAGTAGAGAGATGCACACACACATATACATATGTATATATGAGACCAAGTACAAATGGGCTTCTCTAATGGTCTAGGAAGCAGAGGATGAGTGATGAACCAAGGTTAGGCTGTCAGACAGGAAGGAGAGAGATCATTAAAGGTCTTGAAAACATCTAATACGAGTGCATGTGCTCAGTATGATGGAGAAGGAGTTAGGAGGATGCAAAGAAAAGGATGAAAGCTCAAGGCTGTGCACTTGGAAACAGCAACAGGCACTTTTCTGAATTGAGATTGGGTAAAATGGTTGCTTTTAACATCAGATAAAGTAATGTTGCAATAACAGAAAGCTCCATGGCAACAGCCTAAACAAGCCTTCATATTAATTAACAACAATAATTAATACGGTGTGACCCGACAGAAACCAGAGTGTTACAGATTTTAGGCTGGATTTTCATATAAATCACTATTTCCACTGAGTTAATGGGGTTAGAGCAGCTGACACCAGGTAAATACCCACATCTTCACAATTCAACAGAACCAAAACATGCTAAAAAAATATGCATCAAGTTTTTGAAGAAGATTCTCTGCCTTGTTTGGAAAGGAATAGGCTGAGTACGTTTTTAACATCACTGAAGAAAAGTAAAAACATACTCTTCAAAGATTACAAATCCTGGCATCCCATGTCCATCACTCATGCTATAAATGTTTACCATTACAGCTGTATTTTTTTTTTAATTCTGTTGGTTTTGTTTTGTTTTTCTTACAGTGAAGCTGATTTATGTTAGCACTGACAGTAAGAAGTAGGAAGAAAAATGAAATTTTCATCCTCTTTCGTTTATCCAGGCTATGGTGGCTGTTACAAAGAGGGATGAAAGCATGAAAGAATTCACCTTCACAGTGAATTGGATTTTCATGTCTGAGAAATCCAACCTGCAGATTGTTGCTCCTACAGTCTTTCTATCCCTTCTTCACCTGGAAGGAACTGGTTGTGATACAGCCTTCAAATTCTTACTGTAAAATTAAGATTTAGCACGGTAGAATTTCACAATTTTTTACACCTGAGACTCTAAAGCTGATTCTGGAGCTGGGCAACACAGGAATTTCTTGAAGTTAGGGCTCTAGAGTGAAAATTTACTCATAGCTCTTAAATACACCATATCTCAACTGTTTCCCAAATTCTGAGGCAGTTCAAACCCAAGTATTGGCTTGTCACCAATTCATACTTTAAAAATAGCATTTGTTGAAATCATTGAAGATCTCTCCCTTGACTTCAATGGATTTTGAGTCAGACCCCTAATCCATCAATCTCTGGTCTTCCCCCTAATCACAAAATTACCTCCAGGAATAAATTTTTGCAATACAGACCTCTGTTTAGCAGAGCACTGGCATGGCTCCACAAAGCTCACTTCACAGACCATGCAAGTTCTTACCTCTTCTTATCCTCTTATGTTAGAAGAGAAACAGTTGCTGAGTTCATGGCCCTCAAAACAAGAGCTATGACATGCACAAACCAACCATAGACTTGTTTTTTGGTGTTGTAGACACCTTGAATGTCAGACTATGGGAAAGACTGGGGAATGGGCGAGGGGAAGGGACACAAAAATCTCCAATGGCCTGAAATACATGAAGAAGTAAAATTTTAAGAGTAGGCTCTGGAAGATAGTGTCTACTCCCTGTGGAAAAATACTTAATGTTATGTAATTACAGGGATTTTTAAAAACTGAGTTCCCTTTCCATGCTTGGCTTTATTTTGAAATCTGCAGGAAGCTGGATTTGGCAATCAATTGATCCATCAAACCATCCATCCCAGTGAATTGAGCTTCTGATGTCAAATAGCCAATGTCAATAATGAATCATCTTTATGCATCCAAATCTCGACCCAGCCCATCATGTTGGATGTCACAAACCCAAGCCAAAGCAAACTTTTGGGTAAAACTGCCTTTCCTTCAGTCATGTTTTGTGCTAAACTTCTCCACCTTGCTTGGAAGTTTGCTTAAGACTTATAAACATACCAGGGCAGAAATAGTTGCAATTAATTACTGGAAAATAGAGATCTACATCATTAATTCTTTTATTGGGAAAAATATACTGCATATTTTCCTACACCTCATTTGAATATATAACAGCAAGCAATTACAGCACAAGAGACAGGCTTTGTAACTTAATTTGGAGAATTTCTTTCCTGCTTAGCTGTCTCTGAAGATCCCTGCTGAGCTGTCTCCCAAGATCCCTGCTTTGAGGCTGCAGAAACAATACTCTGCTAACTCTACATTCCTTGACTGGTTCCTTTTCATTTCACCTGTTTCTTCCTGGAGTTACAGCTACAGGTTCACAAAATTGCCTGAGCCTGGAGAGATAAAAATCAAACTAAAAAAAACAAAACAAACAACCCCCTCCATCTTTGCCTCATCTAGCTTGATAATAATGCAAATAAATTCATCTCTCCCATGAATAATTTTTGTTTTCCTTTTCTCTCCCCACAGAGTTTTGCAAGTAGTGGCAGGTTTTATTAAACTGCATCTTGCAAGATTCAGTGGCTAAAGCGACTTGGGCATCCCCAGAGCTCAAGGTTTCCAAGTTAATAAGCATTTTTTTTCCTCTAGGCATAGAAGGAACTGATGCAAAATCCTCTTCCTTCTGCTTCTGAAAGAATGACAGAACTGATCTAGGAAATGAGCTCACTTTTGTACCAGCATGCTCCACTTCACTTCAGACACTAACCCCCTTTGTGACTGCAACACCTGAAGTGGAGGAGTTCCATTTCAACCACAGTAGTCATGCCAGTTGTCATAAAATTCAGGGCATTGCCTCACTCAAGCAGCTGATGGCAGTTCCATGTGGTAACATATGGCTCAGAGTTTTGGAAAGGAAATTTTAACGTTATAACCCTCACGAGGGAAATCAGTCTGGCAGTCAAGAGAACCATTTCCTACCCTTATGGGGTGAAGGACATGCTAACCTGGGTCTCGTGATCTATAGAAATCTCATTAAGAGGATGTAGACATAAGCATAATAGTACTGAAATGCTTTTGGTGGAAATGTGACAGCTCCAAGACACCCAATGCTTCTGCACTGGTTATGATCTTGGGAAGAAACACCTGCTTGTCATGGAAGCCTCTTCCAAGAAAAGTAGAAAGAAAACAGAGAAATAATTTAGCAATTCAACAGTTTGATTAACACAATAAGTATCATCACTGGTCTTTGCCTCATCCCATATGTCAGACAGAAGCTCAAACGTGGTAGTTTTTATTGCTAAATGTAAATTCTCCACGATGTATTTAAGTCCTGTGGATGACATAATTTCCAACAAATAACAGGGAATTACTATGAAGAAGCCAAGAACAATTTGACTCAAAGCAGGGTATATTTTAAAATTTCCAGTGCAAAGAATTAATCACATTCATAAGATTTAAGACTCTTTCATCCTGACAGAGTTAAACCCTGGAGCAGTGGTGCATACTTGCATTTCCTACCCAGCCAATTCCCTTTCTCCAGGAGAGTCCTGGGTGGTAGAGAAAGTTGGCAGAGCTGATTACATCATTGTAGGGAAGTGCTGTGGGGAGGAAGCATGACCAAAAGCTAATGATTATTGGTGATGCAAAAAGCTCCTTAGCTGATGCTGATGCTGCAGCTGAGGTGAGGTGACAACTGCCCTAAGGCTGCTCCGAGCTCTAGGGCATATACCACCTATTTAAAGCTGCTTTTCTGTACTTCTAGTTAGATCAGATGAAGTACCAGCCCCAAAAGAGAAGTGATAATGCTGGTCCAAGACCACAAAACATGTTAGAAAAGTTATTTAAAGCATCAGTGTACCCACCTACTGGAGGACACAGGGAGACAACAAGAAATCAAGTTGCTTTCACAAGGAGCTGGGTAGAAAACTGCTTCCCTGTCTGTGCAAAACATTACATATTTTTTCTGTTTTTCCCTTTCCACTAGGGATAACCTCTAAACCTTGCAAATCTGTGAGCATAAAGCCACAGAGACAATCTCAACACCTTCCTTTCTGGGACAGCAGAATCAAATGGTGGGGAAGTCACGAGGAAGGGGAAAAGCCAGGCCCATATCTGTGCACTTCAGCCTTTCACACCCCAGGTGATGGTCCCAGCCTCCATGACATGGCCAAACCTACGACCTCCTCTCTATGCAAAACATTCCCCAGGGCAGAGATTTCACCCTCAGCCTTCTCCAGTGCATGTGAACACTGCTAGCTCCTCCAGAAGAGCCAACAGGACAAGGTCACTTGCTTTCTGGTTTTCCAGGAATTCCAACCTGGGCCCCTGCATCATCTTCCCATTAAAACTTTGTTGAAACTGGCATGCTCTTGACTTTTCTTTTTCCTCCGTATTTTCAGTTTTTTACTAATTTGACACTCTCTAAGGAGGAAAAACCAACAGCACGTTGCTGGAAAATTTTTAGACAGCTCCAGTTACAAAGCGTGACAGTGCCAAACCCAGGAGCAGAACCCAGGGAATCCAGCAAACAGTCACAGCTCTAATCACTCAGCTGCATGCTTTCATACTCCTAATTTGTCAGGGAAAAACAGATGGTGATGGTGCTGAGCTGGGCCAGATTCTTACACCTCTTTAACATTTATGGCTTGTATTGCAACAGCATCTTTGGGACTTCAGGAAGCCTGGGGCCCTGTAATGTTAGGCACTGCACAGAGAGTAAGATACAGTCTCTGCTCCTAAGAGCTTCCTGAGAGACTAAATACACAAGACAGATAAAGGAGGGAGGAAAAGCAGAGGAATGATTTGCCCAAGGTCACAGAGGAAGAGCTTGCAGAGCTAGGATTAGGTCTCTGGCCGCAGGTCACTACATCTCCACTTGCCCAAACCTCCTCTGCAAAGCAGCAGCTGGGACCACTAAATCACTCACTGGGCCTCCAAGAACTTTAACACACCTCAGCACTCTGTAACTGCCCTGTGCAGTTTTTCCTACAAAGATCCCAGGAGGAGCTCACCAGCGTGGCAAAGATGGACAAAACCAACCCCACAACACGGGGTGTGCAGTAGCAGGGTGCTGTGCAAAGCTTCACAGCAGGGTGGCTTTATGCAGAAAATGACATTAAAATACACAATCATGGAGGACTAGAGAAAATTCCTGCTCCCAGTAGACCCCAAACACCATCTAAACTCATCTGGCTGAGGGTTCAGGCACCCTTTGCCCTCCGGTGTTTTGCTCTTGTACCAAGGTCACTGGAGAGGCCAAGAGCACTTTAACCCCTTCTGTCTCATGCCTTCAGCAAAATCTCAGCAGATGCAGGAGTATGTGCATAATGTTTCAGTCTTTTAAAGGTTAAAAGAACTGTCTTACAACAAAGGCATTATTTTTTATGTGGAATAATCAAAGTATAATCTGACAGGAGGCTACAACTACCCAACTACAAGGATGCCTGTTGTATTCCATGATATGTGTGTTCTACTCAGGCTGACAAAACCAATGATTTTTCACAAAAATTTTAGCAGAGGCCAATTAACAACTACTTTCCCAGAACCTCATGAAAAAAAAATCACATATATTCTGATAAGTCCAGATGTAGCTCAAATGTTTCACTGTAGGCTTGCTCTGTTCCATGAAGTTCACTGACACGGGCAGGACAATCAGCTAGGTGGAGTGTTCTTCTGATCAGCCCAACCCCTCTCATGTCTCTTGGTAAATAGGGACCTAAGGCATGATGACACCAAGGCCTGGACTCATCCTCCCCAGAAATGCTCTCTGTCAGAAGTGGAATTGGTTTAGATTCCCAGTGTGGTTGATGTGACACACTCAGGAGGTCTCTTTTTCTAGAGGACTTGAGATGATGGGAAGATAAACTCATGGAAAGAGTCCAGCTTTGCCTAAAATAATGCAGGAAAATATATAAGAGTAGAAACTGGATCTTGGCCAGTAGAGTGCAAGGGGTTCTCCAACCACAGAGCTCTCTCTGTTAGCTAAGAATAATAACAAATAACAGGGATGGGGCATCCACAACTTCTCTGGGCAACCTGTGCCAGTGTCTCACCACCCTCAGCAAAGAATTTCTCCTGACTAGCTTTAGCTAGGACCCAAGGAGGGAATGCCCCTTAGGGGTGAGAGCACCCTAAGTTAATCTTGGAGCAGGTTTACAGTTTGATTTTGTTCATAACTCTCAGGTTTGGAGACTGCTCTCAACAAAACCAAAACTAATAAATGGGGACTGTCAGATGATTGCTTCAAAAGTGCAGTCCTGCTCTGAGCTAAAGCACCAAGGTAACCAGTGAGACCTACATTGCACTGATTTTTTTTAAAACCAAACAATATCAAACAATTTAGCGTTCAAATTGCCACTAAGTTTTCTTAAAACCAAAAAGCAAACAAAATCTAAATTCTTAATATCCTTAGGGGTGTTTCCATCGCTCATTTAATTGATCTTTCCTCTAGAGCCTTTGCAATCCCACTGCACTACATTGTGAAGCAGGAAAGAGGATCTTCACTATAATGAAGCCTGACAAGTTAAATTCTCCTAAATTGAGCAAGCAGAACAACATTAAACAATATTTAGAACAACTGCATTAACCCAGGATATGCTAAGGAAAAAGAAGAAAAAAAAAAAAAGCCCTTAAATCTTGATAACCATCCTCAAAAATTATTGGAGGAAAGAGTATTGGGTGCTTGTGGCAGCTCTCATTGTGTCTCCATGTCACCACACACTTGACTGCCCATCCTGATGTCCCTCTGAGCATGGCAAAAGCAACTCCAGGCTGGGCATTCGCCCTCTGCTCCCCTTGGGAGCCACTGTGGCAGCACCTGGCCACCTCCAGCAATGCAGGACGTGACTGCTTGGGCAGCATTTCATGGATGGAAACCTTAAAGACACAGATTTGGATCTATAAACCTCTATGCAGTGCAGAGGAAAAGGGGAGGGACAAGCTGCTGTAGTCTCTAACTGCCTGCAGCCCTACAGGCAGCTGGGATCTGAGTCCTAGCAAGAAACGTTGAGCAGATTGAGGGTGCTGGCTTTGGGGAGTGGTTTCTTGCTGGCATGGGAGCTGGGTGTTGATTCAGTGCTGGCATAAGCTTTCCTCTGCACCCACAGAAGCAAAATCCTCTATCACCTCTCAATGAGGACAAAAAGATGGCAAAAGCCTTTTTTTTTTTTTTCCCTAGCTGATGACAAGGAAGCCTGTGAGGCTTTTTGAGGATCAGAGCTAAAAAAAAACCCCACAACCTGATAATGCCTCCTGTTTCTCCAAGGTGATCCTCAGCTTCTCCCAGTCTCGTTTGGGGAGGGAAGGAGGTAGCATGATGAGCTGGCAGGGGCTGTGTGGGGCTCCTCTGGGTGGGCAGGATGTCAGATGGGAGGTCCTACTCTCAGCCCACGTCCAAGTGACTCTAATTCTACCCTGTGTTGCTGAAAAGAAGAAAGATCCCAGTCTGGTCTTTATACTTCCAGAATTCCTGACTCGCATTTTAAATTTAAGGAGGCAACAAAGAAATAAAGAGCAACCATCCTTCCTGAGAAAGCCTGGCAAGGCTCTCTGTCAGCAGTCACCCTGTGCTGCCCTGTACCTGACACTTACATTACAGCATATCAAAAGCCACTGCAGGGATGTATTTGTTCCACCCACCCCTCCCACTCCAGGAGCTCTGCTTCTGTGGCCACTGCTGTTGGGACCCATGGAAACCATTTTCTGCAGTGTGTGTTTATACTCAATAACCAGAAAGACAGACCTTGCAAGGGGCAGAGCTGGACCCAAGAGAAAGATCAGGTGGCAAAATGCTGCCTAAAGGAACAAATTAGCCAACAGAAGATGAGATTAGTTTTAGTTTCTCCTGCTACAGTATAACTTTTTCACCATATGTCCTTGGATGAGGTAAGGGAGATTAACTGTACATCAGGTGCATGATTTCAGTATACATTTCTGACAAAAAAAACCCTTAATAATCAGATTTTTTATAATTAAAAATTGAGGCTTAAAGGGAAAACAGTCAAATGCAGCACTGTGGGAGACAGCCTTTGTGCAAATCTTTTGCTTTGGTTGGGTTTGTGGGCTGAGGTTTAGGTGTCTCTTGGTTTCAGCTGGAGTTTTTGACCCACAAACCACGTGGGAGCTGGATTTTCCTCTCCTGGTGCCACGTGAAACCAGAAATCAGCACCAGGCTGAGTGCAAGAGGGCCGAGTTTTGCTGAGCAGTCTGGAGAACAGTCACAAAATTTTCCACACACCTGGACTGAGCTTTGAGCCTGTAACAAAGCTGAAAGCTGGCCAAATTTCTCCTGGCTCTGTTACTGGGCTTTGAGCACAGATCTCTTATCCAGTGTATTGTTTGTTTGTTTGTTTTTCTTTCAAAACTGAACCTTTTGGGGAAAAAAATTTGCAGGGGGAGGAGGGGATGTAGAAGAACTGAGATGATGCATTTGCCTGCAGCAGGGAGATGCAACGCTGCAGCAGTCTGCACCACTGCAGGCACCAGCAGCTCCAAACAGGCTGATATCCTTCAAATGGAGGACAGTTCAGGGGGGAGGAGGAAAAAAAAAACAGAAAAAAAAGAGAAAAAATATAGAAGACAGCATGAGCAGTGTTTGTCTTGGCTGGTGAGCACACAATCCCCACCTGCATTTGATTCTGCTCAGTCTCTGGACTCCTCCCTCACTTTGGAGCCCTGGCAATCCAGGAAGGCAGGAGGGGAAGGGAGACAGAACACTTTGTACTAGCAGCCAGACCACTGTTTAACTTCTTCAGCCAAAAAACAAATATGAATATGGAAAGATTTTAGGGCGAGATACATCAGGCTGAAGCGGTTCTGAAAACCCTTCTAGAGTCGTTCATTCAAGGTTTTCAACCTGAGGACTTCTGTTATGATTAATCCCAGTGTTTGTTTTGTAGTAATAGCACTAAGTATTTACCAAGTGATGTGAACCATCAGCTCTGCCATGCAACAGCTTTATACGCTGAGAGGATTTTCTGGTCTTCATAATTTGCACTCACATCCAGCCTTTGTTGCTTTCCCAGTTTCATTCTGGTTTCAAAATGAAACACAGAAAATAACCCCTGTGCTCAGCAGCAGTGGAGCCTGGGTACAGCCCTGAGCTTTGGGAAATGCCCAGAGCAGGCAAAAAAACCCCAATCTGTTGCAAACTATAGCTTTATATGCATGGTAAAAATCAAATCACTCTTTTATTTACTTAAAAAAAACATTCTTCTCTGTCAGTCTGCTTTTGCAGATACTCTCCCTCTCAGTGCAGACCAAATTTTAGCAACACAACTGCTGTGCACAGGCTGAACTTGGCAACGTTCCCCCAGATGATGCCGTGCAGAGCAGACAGAACCACAGACATCTTCCTCCCTCATGCTGGAAGAGATCTCAGAATTGAAAGTTCTTTTTTTTTTTTTTAATGGAGAAGCCTCACATAAAAAAAGACATCAGAGAAATTAGAGGTAACGCTTGCAGGGCACCTGGTGACAAGCACTTCTCGTGAACCAGAAAGTCTCAGCACCCAGGGACAGCTACACAACAGCAAAGTGTGTCTGCACACACAGGCACCACGTCACTGAAGGATCCTGATCTCTTCTAAAGCCTTGGGGATGGCAAACTAGCATCAACTTTTCATCTGACATACAGAGAAAACAAAGTTCCTACAAAGCTGAGCAAAACAGAATTAGAAATGTGAAAATCACAATTTTCATGAGATTTTCTACAAAAGCCTCAAACCACAGCACCTAAAAGCAGTTGCTTAAAAACTGTGGAAAATGAGAATGTCCAAATAGATATTCTAGTACAGCTTGATAATTATCCTGCACATTACCTGTAGATTAAGGGGCTTTCTTCACTCATTTATTTTTAATTGAGGGAGGGAATGGCGTTCCATAGTGGAAGGGACAATGTAAAATTACAATCATTTGAAAATGAGGAAACACAAAATTAAGCTAAGGGTTAAATGACAAAAAACTGCTAGAAACAAAGAAGCATAAAAACCAAGTCCACATGCCTTCTTCCTTCCCATCTCCTCCTCCTCACAGGCACAGGGGAGAGTGCAAATGGGGGTGTGAGGAACCACAAACAAACAATCCTGATCCCTGACTCACTCCTGAGTCTCACACAGAGGAATGTTGCCCAGTGTCGTTTTAAGTAGTGTTCTTATCCTCCAACAACACTGGTAGGGTGACTTTCCCACCTAAATACCACGGTAGGACCTTTTTTCCCTCATCATTCCTGTCCTCTCCAGCAAATATTCCTCCTGTAGGTCTCAACATAGATGTGTGTTTTGGAGCTAGTCTTTTATAGTCAGTGGATGCTGACAGAAATGGGCAGCTAGGTTGTAGTCTGTGCCTTTTATTTGAGATGTCTATTTTAGGGTAGGATGCATCATGCTCTAGATATGCCTTTTTCCCCTCCCCTGACCACTGAGTCTAGACTTAGAGATCAGAGGTCAACGCTGAGAGTGAAATATCTGAAGAGTCAAGATGAATCACCCTCCCTCTGGGTTGAAACCTTTGCCCTGCTGCAGTCAATAAGGTTCTGCCACTGCCACTGATGAAACCAGTATCTCACTTATCATTGTCCTGTCTCCATTTCAGCCCTACTACACCGTATCACAGTCAACAGGCCAACAGTCAACAAGTTTTTGAGGCTGTAGACAGACTCTTCCAGTTTAGAAGCTAAGTATGTTATCCAAAACCTGATGGGAATGGGGATAAGCTGCTAGCAAGAATAACTTGACTCAGCTAAGGCAGTGGTGGCTACAGACCTGGAGCTCAAAGAGAGGCAGGAATGAGGAGTCAGTGCCTAGATTAAAACATCACAGCTCCCAACAGCAATAATCCAAACCCTTACACCTCAGCTGGAACTGCCCACCCAGGAAGCTTGCAGTGCTCATCCTTTTCCTTCCCCATTACAGGAGCATTCACCAACATGATTTTCTAATATCTACAAGAATCCAGCTTTTGGTAGCTCTTTAACTGGAGCATCTTAAACCCAGCAGTGAAAGGAACAAACGTGGACTTCCAAAGCAGGGCCATTTTTGTGACAGCCTTCCAAAAAAATATGAAGACATAGTGATTTTTCTCAAATCAAAAATACCTTCTCTTATACTCCCCAAATTTTGTTATCAAAGCTTATGTGGATGGAATTGAACATAAATTTTTGAAGTCTGGTGTCTAAGGAAAAGAAAAAAAAAAGCCTAATGAGAGTCAGAAGAAAAAATGGTTTTCTAGGTTTGTTATCAAAGCTTATGTGGATGGAACTGAACATAAATTTTTGAAGACTGATGTCTAAGTTAAAAAAAAAGCCTAAAGAGAGTCAGAAGCAGAAAAAATGGTTTTCTAGTGAAAATGTTTGACACACTATTTAGGAAAGTGAAGCTATGGGACCACAATAATAGACCATTTTCAAACAAAATTTCATTGCCTTTCACTCTGTTAATTATGCTTCAAATTGCCCTAGATGGTGCCAGAAGCAGTCTCAGACCCAGCATAAATGATGTTAATAACACCGGTTGGGTTTTGTGGGGCCTCCATAACTGGGTGGCACCTAAAAGAAAAGCATCTGAAGTGCCAGAAGCCAATTTGGGGTTTGGTTTGGGATTCATTTACAATTTGGTTTGGCTTTCAAACAGATCTAAGTCTGATTGGGGTAGGGTACGAGAACACAGAGCCCTCTTATTCCTGTGGGGTGGCCAAGGTTTGCATTTCACCCTCGCTGATTCGTGGTTAGCCTCTTCTTTTGGCTATTAAATTTAATCAAGATTATAGAGCTGTTGTTTGCTCAAAGCACTGCTAGAGTTAATGATGCTCTGCAGAAGTATTGACCCAGGCTTGTGCAGATGGGATTGCAGAATCAGGCCCAGAATTTGGAGTGTCTTTAAGTCCATACTGAAGAGAATATGGTGATGTTTACTAAAACTGGAAGCTTAAGCAAGTGCTGACTACCTTAAGAAGGTGACCCAGGAGAAGTTACTCAAAATACCATTTAAAGTCTTCCACAACACAGTAGCTGCAGAGCAGAGCTTTCGATCAAGAATTTGCAGGTTATGAAACCAGGGGAAAGTACTGACAGCTATATGAGCATTTAAGCTATAGGCATTTACATGAGGCTTATACAGGGAAAATTAAAACTAGAATGGCATAACACGCAGAGTTTAGTGTTTTTGACAACGTTTAAAATATTAATAAGAACCTTAAGATTGATGAAATCCCTTCAGCTGACTGGAGTTTGAAAAGTGGCATGATAACAACTTGCCTGGTTCTAGGGTTTCTCTGTGCTGGAAGTCATATGAGCAGGGACACACACCAACTTTCTAAAAATGTAACTAGGTCAGGTTACACAGTTCTCCAAAGAGAAGAGGAGGTGGCTATTGTTTGTGTATTTACATCTGCTCCTATTGTCCTTGTGCTGCACCTTCCATCCTGCTATTGAAACTGAGAAAATGGGCACTCCAAGAGGTCTGTTGAGCCCAAGTACAGGGACAAGAGCTTGGCAAGATCCTGAGCCTTGGTCCTTATTCTTTCATTCTTAAAGACATGTGGAGATATAGATGAGAGTCCTTCATTTATATGTTTTAGCACATGCACACACACAACTCACTGAACATTTATGGTCTCAAGTTTCCCAGCTACCCTTTTTCTAAAGATCTTAAAGACAACCACAGCATTTTAGAAGAAACCATGTATCAAAGAAGCATCACAGGGATTATTAAGGGAGAGAGAACACATCCTGTGATAAAAAAATAGAAGATGTTGGCTTCTTCATCCTCATAAAGCAAAGGCAAAGAAAAGATCTCACAACCCTGTGTAACTCTGACCACAGAGCACGAAGTCAAATTGCCATAAACTGGTCATGAATAAATGTAGTTGAAGCTAGCAAAGGGCTTTTAGCTGAAGAGTGAATTTTCACTCTGAAGAATGAAATTCTGTACACGAGGTTTGTGGTGACAGGATGCCTAAATGGATTTCAGATGGATTTTGAAGGGATTAGGGAAAGGACTGATTAATTTATTGAGAAAAAATCCTAGAAAATATGTTTCTGATGCACATCTGTAAGTATCCAATGTACTGGTACACCCAAGGGAGTTTGAAAGGGGAATGTATCGCTGTTTGTAGTGTATTTATACCACATCAACTTCAAACTTTCATATTTAGTGGTGGCCAGGAAGAATTATTCATCCTTCTGCCCTTGTTTCTGGCGTTTCCCTCCCTCCACTGACCAGCTGGGGCCTGGCAATGGGAGATGCAGACACACTCTTCACACCATTACATTCCCTTCAGTGCCTAGTTGGCACATCCTGATGGCACTCATGAATCAGCACAGGTTTTTCTTTCAGGTTATACCCTACTGGGTTTCCCTCTTTCCTCAGAAGCAAAGTTTATCAGTCAGCATATTTTTTTTGTCACTTGGGGGGTTGTATTTTGCACACAAAATCATTTTTCAATGCCCTTAGTTACTCCTGTTATGCTCCTATGGCACATGATAGCATGGCTTTTGACCTTTCACTCTAAATCTGTATTTTCAGAGATAATAACAATATTTTGTGTAGTCTGATTACAGGAACAGGTCTATGTACTCCTGAACTGGGCACCTCTCTCATGGTTGCAACCCTGGGCCATTAGCCTCAAAGGCAGAAGGTGCTTCTTGCCAGCCCAATGTTCCTGAACACCATTACAAACCATTCTAAAAGCCCTCCATGAACACAAGGAATGGAAAAAAGTCACTGGACAAGTCTCTTTGGCTTGGGTGGCATTCAGTAATTGCATTTGAGAGAACAGTTGAAAACAGGTTTAGCATGGAATCAGCTGAAGCAAGCAGAACATCCAGTTCCTTCCTCACTCTGGCCCCTGTGAGGGCAGTTTTCAAACCAGACATTTCAGGGCCTCAGCCTTGAAGTCCACATAAAGGGAGATAAAATAGACAGTTATCTGACAGGTAAGAAATATAACAAGTAGAGGATGTAGAAAAAGGGAAGAGAAGTCTGGCTTGGGAGGAGAAGACACCGAGGTTGGAACTGCAGTAGCCTGAGGAATGGAAAGGCCAGGAGGACACATTTTGTGATGTGCCTCTACCACAACAACACACCTTCTGGGTCTTCAAAGAACCAGAGATGCTGTAGCTAGTTCATATTCAGAGAGGTGCTTTCCAACAGGTACGTTTCATTTCAGTGTTTGGAGAAAGCAACAGGGATTTAACTATCAAGACATGAAAAGTCACCCAAAATGAAGATCAGAACTCAAGACCTTTTTCTCCCTGTCCCATATTTACTCCTCTAGAGGACACTGTTGCATAAGAGCAGATACACAGTAAATACTCAAAAAATACCTTTTCTTTTAAGAGGCAAGAGCCATAAATGTCTATTATTCCAGGAAAATATCACTTCTGAATGATTCCTGCAGTGCATGTGCGTGTTGCTTGGGCATGAGAACTTGCTGGAGCTCTGGGTAGACAATCCAAGGGTTGACCTCTCTGTAACAGCACGCTGCCATTGCCATCACCAAACCATCCATGGAGCCACCATATGTGCAATGGTGTCTTCTCCTCCAAAGCACCACCTCACCATCCTGGTCTCTGGTGGAAAGGGATTGGGTTGGGTGCAGTGGTCAGTCCTTCCTCCACGCCACCCCTTTCTAACTTAACCACACAATTGCACCATGGAAAGAAATCTTCAGAATTTATTAATGGGGCAAGAAAAAGGGACAAAAAAAGCCTGTAGCTTCCTCAGGTATGGGAGTGGAAATGGGGTAGATGCTAACTTAGGGACAGCACTTTAATGACTGAATAAATCACAGTAACGAGGCAGCTCCAACGTTTATCAGAGGACTGTATTCATTTTGCTCCAAATATCATATTTAGTGATTTGTGCTGATTCTTCAGTTTGTGGGATTAGTTACAGTTCATTGTAAGTTCTAACTGTATTTCCATGTATTGTGTTAAGACCTGATTCAAGAGTAGTTTTATTTGATAAAAACCAGATGTTCTTAAAAGAGACTCTCTCCTTCGCAGTACAAAACATTATTCTTAGCAATTGTATGGACCTTACAAAATTAATAAGCACAGCATCTCCCTGCCTGACATATGACATTATTATATTTTTCCCTGTTGAGGGACTTTTAAGCCGTTGGGGTCACGACCTCTGTGCCTCAGGAGAAATGGAGAAGCACATGGTTCTAATTTTATCTTCAACCCTGCCCTCCTGCTGACATGTATGTTTACAATACGGTTCATCTGTTGACCCTTCACTCACGTTTAAAATATTAGCTAACATTTTTTGGTCCCAATCACAAGGGTGCATGGCGATTAGCTTTTAAGACCGGTTGTTTTCTCTGTTGCCTTTTGACATGCAACATCTTATCCAAAAAGCCCTCGACTGGTTTTCTAATTTGAAAATAGCACCAGCGACAAAAACAACTCCAGTTTGTCTGGACACTTCTGCTCTGGATACGACTCGAGGAGATGGGAAATGTCTTGCTCTGGTTAGAGATATCCCCAAAGAGCCTCCTGGCTCAGACCTTGCTCTTGGCCGCCCTTCAGTCCTGAGCTGGGGTGGGTTGGGACATCCCTGGAGACAGTGGCTGGATCCCACCGAGGGCAATTGGGGGAGAAAAAAGGTCTGTGTCAGGTGCTGAAAGAACACACGCTCACTTTTCAGCGTGGAGCAAAAGAAAGTGCAGCCAGATAAGGTTGACTTTTTGAAAGGGGAGGTAGGAAGGGGGCTAAAAAATGAGCAAGCTGTTTATTCTCCACTCCGTTTTCCTTTACGTCAGAAGGAAGATGAAGGAAAAAGGAAAGGGGGGAGATAGGGAGAGAAATAGTCTCATTTTATTTTCTTTTTAATAAGGGGAAAGTTTTAACAGGAAAAAATAACAAGTATTTTCCTTTTAAATGAAAATAATAGAAAATTTAGAAAGAGACCTTTAGCACTTGAAAACTCAAGGTTTTTTTTTTTTGTCTTATTTTAAATTATAATAATTTACAACATATCATGTGCTCTGGTAGTGTGAGTATGAAAAGAATGTAGAACACTTTCTCTTATATAAAGCAAAATCACTCAGCAGGTTATTTTCACCATATTGTATTAAATGATACCCTATTAAATGAGCTCATATAAATGTGTGCCTTAGATTAAACTGTATATCAGGGCATTACATTAATCATTTGCTCAGTGCAAAATATTTTCATAATTCTGAAGCTCAGCACTCTCAATTTCCCTATCCTCTGCTGCCCCAGTAGGTATTTTCAATGTGTTTATTGGTGCATTTGGCTTCCTATAAAAATTCTGTAAACAATTTCCAGGCCTGAAATGTACCCAATTTCTTACACTGTTAAGGGACCTTCGGAAGTGCCAATGCTTTATTTTTAGGTAGTGAGAGCTGGGTCTTTTTTCAGTGATCATGGAAAGACATTTCATTGAAAACTGAGCAGATTCAGGATTACCCTGTTTCTCTGAGGAAGGGATATGGGTGTTGGAGCTGTAAGTCGTGCTCTGAAAACACTGGGTTGCTGCAGGTTTCAACCATCACATGTATCCTCAAACACCTTGAGAAAGTCTGAATAACAAGGTAGGGGAAGGACAGCAAGAAAAAGGTTTCAGACAGCTGTAGGCTGGAGCCCTTGCTTTGTACTGTGGAAAGAACCAGCAGAGAACACTGAAGGAAGATGCTGTCTTCACCCCAATGAGCACAGAAGTACACCCAGACACCACGGAGACCTTGCTGTGCACAGCTGCTATCTCATGAGAACTGCAGAGGGATTTCCTATTCTCTCTATCCAGGTAATCCCATGCACCCTCAGGTTGTAATTTGTCTCTATATACATACAAATATCCATAGGTGTGTTGTTTAATAGCAACTGATGTACTCTCAAGCTCTCCTGTAAGAGTCCAAGCCATAAATAATCCTGTAGAAGTCAATGCTCTTCACAGCGACTTGATATTAGCAGGAGAAGCAGACCCGAAAACTGTCTTACTTCATCACAACTCTAATTCCTTTAATTTTTATTTTTTTAATTTTTTTTTCCTCCTTTTTGATGGCTCCAGTTGCCAGAATGGCAGATATTGGCCAAGAGACTTGGCAGCCCCGTGTCTCCGGAGCCGGTGCCAATGGCAGTTGGGGGAGCAGCACTGGTGTTCAGCTTCTTTGGCTTCTTTCCTTTGAGTGATGAAGACATCACACTGCTCCTGCCCTCCCAGCTCAATAACCTCTGATCCTGGACGTGGAGTCTGCGGGCATGAAACATGGAACTTCTCCCTGCTGCATAAAATCCATCAAAGCCCATGCCACCAGGGAGGCTGTTACTTGCCATGTTGGCAATTCACTAATCGCTTCCATTATCACTCTGCTGAGGAGGACAGATGGACATAGCACCCCTGAGTCAGTGGCAAACTGTGAGTAGTTTCCACACACAGCTATTGCCAAACACTCTGAACATAACCCATCTTTTCTTGTTTGCATCTTTGCCTGATGCAGGATTTAAAACTGCACCACGAGCACGTTGGATCTGTGCCAGTTTGGTGTGATAAAGCTGCTTTTTTCCCTTCAAAAATTGGGTGCAACTCAGGTTTTAAAGAGAAAAAAAACAATCCATAAATTCAGCAGCTCGAAATTATAGTGTAATTTATTAATCTGTCACTGTAGGAGGTTGGATTTCCTGCCTTCATTTCCACCAACACATAACAGTGCAAGTAGGTACTTGAAGCTTTCTTAATGCCTGCTTGCTCACAAGTCCTATAATCTTGTGACAACAAAGAGCAGCTAGATTTGTTACATAATACTATCAATAATGGTTAAATAATTGAAACATGGCCATACAGGTATTCTTTACATGCTTAAAGAAAAGGATCAGTAGCAGTAAGGCATAATGATCACACAGCACTTCACATCAAAGCTTTCTGTGTTCTACCTTTTCCATGGTTTCTGAGCTCACCGTGGATCTACTCATATTTTAGCAACAAGGAAAAAGAGATTTTCCCAATGTGACAGCTTTTCTAACATGACAATGGATGACTTAGTGCAAGAAAGAAAAATCTAGTATGTCTCAGCTCTCAGACCTCTGCTCTTCTCTGCTTTCCACTCTGTCACTCCACTCCCATAGCTGTAACTTAATGGGTGTTTTATTCTTTGTATGACAGTTGACAATGCTGAAGCTACTTCCTAGAGCAGTTCATGGAAACATATGCCTTAAACTATGGAAAACTAGAAAAACCACACCAATAACTATTTCTATTGTTACTTTTCTTTATGCCAGAAGAGGTCTTTGTCTGCTCCAGTTCTGATACAAATCTGTATTTTTGGTATTTAAGAACAGGTTCTTAACCTTCTCAAAACAACACAAGCATGAAAGTCACCACAAGGGACCCTGGCAAGATGATTGAGTGCTTTTGGGGATGGCTAAGGTACAGAAGGAGAGGTTGAGATCCATGAATGCAAACACTGTCTTCTGTGAACAAAGCCAGGCTGTGGTGCTGGGTTAATGGTTGGACTCAAGGCCTTAAAGGTCTCTTCCAAGCAAAACAATTCTAGGACTCTATCAGCACAGTTAGCAAAACATCAGAGAGTAATCTGCATAAACTGAGTAAAAGCCTTACACAATATAAATTCCAATATATAATAAACTACTTCTCCAATGTAAAAACTTACCACTCTTGAAACACTGTTAAGAAAATCCCCATTTTTGCTTTAAAAGAATCTACTTGTTTATACCCATTAGCTCTTTAGATGATGGAGTCTTTCTAGCTTTGTAGTCATGTGAACCAACCCCTAGAAAAAACAATCCTTGCACATCCATCTCTCCACTCAAACCTTGGCTTTCCTCATGGTGAAGAGCATCACTGAGCATCCTGTATTACTGCTGGTCCATGAGTTCCCTCCTGTTCCTCTGTAACACGTAATTTATGTGATTAGGAGATGTGCTTAGTAAAACACATGAAAAGCCACATTTTGCTCCCTTTTTATGTCAGCCTCATGATTTCAGGGCTTCTGTGGAGCAAGTTTACTGGGCAAACACTGTACCTGGTGATGCTGTGGCACGCAGAGTGATCTGCAAGAAGGTGCTTTGGAGTCACGTTGTCTGAGGCCCAGTATATCCAGAAATAAAAAGCCAGGTGGGGCTGTTTCATCTCGGGTCTTTATGTTGGTTGCATTTCCTCGCTGGCTGCCTCTGGTGTACAAATCAACACCAGCTCACAGTCACTCACACAGATTTACCTGAGTGTAGCATACCCACAATCACACCTAATTTGAATTCGAGACCGGGTGCTTCAAGCCTGAGGCTTTATCCAGTAAAACTTTTTGATTTCAGGCTGGAAAACTCAAAGCAGGCCTGCAGGGCTTCCAGGAAGGCACAGGAGAGCAGATCTTTAGTGGGGGATCAGTGCAACTCCTCGTTAAGCCAATCTATAAGGGCTTTAGACTCATCCTTCTGTTTTTCATGCACTCTTGACAGCTTCTCACTGCTACAAATCTCCTCTCTGCTCCCACTGCCAGTCAAGAAGAGAACACACAAGACTCCTAATACTGCTGACCTACTTAAATGCTTCTTGGCTGTGGCTGAAAAGCCTGAGGTACTGAGCTGAGGTCAAGACAAGTACCAGAGGTTCAGCCACATGGCTACAACACGTGCAAGAACATTCAAATGCATTCGACTCTCCAAATCAATCAAACTTGATTATTTCTGATTCCTCTGACATCATCACCATCAGTCCAGCTCTTCTCCTGACCTGCTGTAGCTCACAGTTCCTTTTCCCCATGCCTGCTTTCCAGCTGATCTTTTGTCTGGGATGGGACCCTCCCTTTACTCTCTTTTGTAAAAACTTAGTTAGAAGAGGGCTGGGCCTTGAGGTACCACCATAATTCAAATATTTTGGCTACTATTAATAATAACAAGGGCAACAAGAATAGGCATATATGTCACATTAATCTAAGAAGTGCTGTGATGACAGCTTCATTTATGCAGAGGTAAACACTAATGTTTGAAACCATAAAAAGCAAGGGAACGTTTAAGTGGATGCTGACTTAAAAGGAACTTGCTTGAACTGCTCCAGCACTGAGGAAGACATAACACCAAATGCTTCAGATGCTACATGCACACAGCTTCATGCACACATATATTTCATCTGTTTTTGTGTGATGGATTTTCACACAAATCCTTTGCTGAAATTCAGAGAACCATCACGTTTTCCATTCACTCAGATGAAACGGTTACAAAACATTAACTCTACAGAGGGTGATTTGAGCAGAGAAAAGAACCAGACAAAGTGAAAAAAAAACCAAAAAACTTTCAAATTTTAACTGTAGCAGATGTTGTTTTGGTCATTTCTAGCTGGCTGTGAAGTTAGAGCCTCAGAACTGTGGTTTCGTATGTGGTTCAAGTCTTGGCTGCATTTATGCTGGGGGGGAAAAAACTAAGTGGATGCTTGCATGCAG
The DNA here is from genome assembly GCF_000691845.1 of Merops nubicus. Lineage (NCBI taxonomy): Eukaryota > Metazoa > Chordata > Aves > Coraciiformes > Meropidae > Merops > Merops nubicus. The sequence goes on along the minus strand of NW_008621036.1, from coordinate 18,431 downwards.
GACCTGGCATGCTTTGTGTAAAAACAAAACAAAACAAAATCCCAAACCGTGGCTGTCTTCAATTATTTTCCATTACAGCATTGTCTGCATGTAATTGCTCCACGTTTTCCATTAAGGATTGCCAAATGAATGAGCACGTTAAGAGTATAGGATGTACAAATTCCACTGGTAATGCTGCCCTGTATCAGTAAATAAGAAACACAATCTCCCTTGACCTGTATGATGTTTTCATACAATTAATCTGCGTTTTTCAAGTGTTCCACATTATTTACTATATCTTCCATCAGCAGCTGAGGCTGAGGACTCGGAGAAAATCCAGACAATGGGAAGTTAGATAGTGATTTCAAAGAGGTCTTAACTGGGGCTAGATGGTCAAATGCCTTGTAAGGAGCTTGTTGCCAGAACATGCAGACAGGAGTTTTGGGGTTTGTCTTTTTTTTTTGTCTTGTTTTTAAAGCTGAGACTTTAAAAACTGCTTTAAAAATTTTTTACACATCACATGCATCTTTTCTGTACATGAAAGTAAAGGACTTCTGCAGGTTTCCACAGATTTGAAGATCAGGCTGCATATGTCATTTTGATTCCTCCTCAAATCAACCTTTTTGTCATTAGTCTTCCTCTGAGAGGCTTTGTCTGCTGCTGTATGCTGGCTACATGGATCAAACTCATTAGGCTGGGGCCCAGAGGAGCCCCCAGGAGCTGGTGCCTAGGGATGCCCAGCAGCCTCCTGTCCAAGCAGGGCTTGGGCATCCCTTCCCACAAGCAGAAGGCATGTGGTAGTGATGCACACCAGGAAGCATGTGGTGCCAAACACGAGGCAGGGTCACTTCTATGATGGGAGAATCCAGGAGACATATTGCCATTTGCCAGCTGTTAATGTCCTGCACGGAGATCAGCCTGGACTCACCTCAGCTACAGGGAAGTTTTGCTTCTTAATATTGATGCTTATTAACACCTATAACAAGAAAATATAGTACACAGCCCAGAATAACTACACTCTACAGTAGAAGTTAATATACCTGACCTATAAAACTACACATGTGAATGCTTCTGCCAAAGGTGGCTCAGCAAGCAAATTGGCTAGGTTTGGCAGTTCATAAATAAGTTGTAATTACACCCTAGATACTGCAAAATTACACCTTAAATGCAGCACAGCAAGACCTTGCCCTTGTTACCCTGACCAAGCTATGGAGATATATACATCGAAACAAAATCAGTCCACGATCTTCACATTCTAAAGACTGCACTGCTGCATCTTTTCCTTTTTCCTCCTCTGTGCACTACCCTCCTCAGCTGCAAACTTGAGACCACACACTCTTGGGTATAGGCAGCTGTGCTGCGAGATGTGAAATTCGAGCATGTGCACGCTCCAAAATGAAACTCCAAGAACAGCAGAGAGACCAAAACAAAGCCTCTCGTGTAAAAGAAGACCCAGTCACACTGTTTTACATTAATGAGGGAACCATGCCCAAATGCAGGCTGATACTCCGTCGCAGAAACATCTGCAGAAGGAGTTTTGAGAAGGTGGAGAAGTTATGATTTGCTATGGAAAAATACTCAACTGCTATCTGAGCTATTCGTAATTGGACTCGACAGAAGACGTGTGCACTGACACTGCTTGGACAGTCAGGAACTGAGGCTGGATCAGCTTCCCAATGGAGCCAGGGAGAAATAGATCATCTGTTAAAGAGGCTGAATTTTCACTACAGTGCTTGTTTTTTAAAAAACCTGAGGTGATGGGGAACAACAGGAACCAAAGTGTACACTGAACAGAATACACTTGAAGTACAGCCACTAATGCTTGCTTAATTTGAGTGGAAAAAATTAGAAATACAAAATACACTCAGAGTTTTTAACCTGCTGGTACAATTGTAGCTAAATATGCAGTTAAAAAAAAAGTAATTGGTTACTTGTTCAGACTACTCCCAAAAAAGTAGCAGCAGTGGCAGATAGCTGCCTTCTGTGCCTTTAAGTAATTCCTAATACACTCAGGTCCTGATGCTGACCAGATCCTAGAGAAAAGAGAAACTACCCCTCCAACCCAGTTAAATAAAAATAAAGGAAGAAAAAGACTATATATCTGAATCTTTTTGATGACAAGGATCTGCTTCAAAAACACACCCACACTGCAAAATGGAACCCAGTCCCATTCTCATGTCCTTTTCACATACAGCTGGCATCTAGTTAGCAGCTAAAAACACATTCCTTAAATATTTTCCTTTGCAGAAAGAAGACACCTCCAGTATCAACTTTCTCTAGCCCATACTATGGTGAAATAGCCCTTCCCAGGGCTTTTAATTCTACCTCAAGCACCACCTTCTGTGAGCAATCTCAGCGACTACAGAGAAAAAGTTCTGGTGCTGCTCAGCATGTTGGGATGCACACCAGGATATGCTTTTAGACAGCCAACTTTCAAACAGTCCAGCTGGCTGGGTGTTGTTTTTGAGATGGGAATCATTAGATTCTCTCCTCAGAAGCACATGCATCAAGCCAGAACTTTTCCCATGGAAGGCAACAGTGAGGGTTGGTACGTGGGCCCAGTTGGGTGGGGACCAGAAGACCCCTTGCAGCTCTTTGGGAATATGTCACTGTCTGCCAAGTGTTTTGGAGCATGGGACCTTCAGTGGTAGATCTAATTCTTGCACAATCTTCCTATCATTTCTTTTGAGAAAGGGGTGAGAGTAAAATCCTCGTGCAGCAAAGCTTAAGGAAATTCTTTGATCAAGTTACTTACATTTGGATCTCCCAATCTGTGCTTTGCAGGTTTTCATGATTTGAGAAAGGGGTGAGAGTAAAATCCTGCTCCAGCAAAGCTTAAGGAAATTCTTTGATCAAGTTAATTGACTTACATTGGGATCTCCCAATCTGTGCTTTGCAGTTTTTCATGAAATGGGAGTAACAGGAATCAAAGGCGTGGAGGGGTGACTGGCATATGTTGCAAAACAGACCATGGAAACAAGTCCAACTGAAAGGCAGAAGCTGGTTCCCTGCCACATCTCAGCTCCAACCTGGGCTTCAGGAGATGGGCAAACAAGAAACAAGCAACTCGGTTATCTGTAGCAGCCTAAAGAAGAATAAGAATAAACCCTCAGGTTTCTCATGGTAGGTGAAGAATGAGGCGAGTCAAACACGTGCTTCCTTTTACCCCTGACTCCAGCAGTGCCTTGCCATGTCTTTTCTTACATGTAGGAACAGCATGTGTAACTGGGAAGTCATTGCTTTCTACAGCCTGCCTTTTCAGCAGCTGTTAGGACATCTGGATAGAAATCCATCTGGTGCTTAGTGTAGCAAATGCCACCATAAACTTGCAGAGTCCCTTTCCTTTTGCACAGTGACATGAACATGAAGCAGTGGCAGAGCTCTGAAGTAAGTTCTGCTTCCAGGATGGGATGGGGGGAGCTGTGAGAAGAAGACAGCTTTGACTCTAGCAGAAGAAGTCCTGATTCCCTACAGAGTCTTGGGGATGAGCTTTTGACCAGGTACTCTCTCCATTCCAGGTCCTCCCCAAAGGCAGCAGCATCTCCAATGAACTGTGTAGAGTTTGACTTCATCTCATCCCATCCTATCCTGGGTATTTTTCCATTAGAGATTTGCACAGAACCCACAGGATTAGGGAAGAGCCAGATCTGAGTCTGTCAAGCTGTGGTTCTGTTTTCAATGGTTATATATATTGTGCTCTGCGTTGAATTAAAACTACAATAAAAGTCCTCTCACTTGTTACTGTATTTGTGTAATGTTCCAATTAGAAGGGAACAGTTATTTCAGAGAAACTAATCCAGTGCATATCCCAAACCACATCAGGTTTTAATAGAGAAACTATCTACTAGCATGCTGCATGGTCGAGTGGGGAAATTCAACCAGGGCTCTACTGCTCAATGTCAAAGACCAGGCAAACTGGCCCTTGTGATGACCATCTGCCCCCCTGCCCAGCCCAGCCATGGCAGACCATAGAAATGCAGAGTGTGGAAATATTCTAGCCAGGATTATACCTTTATAAAGTGATTTTGCATTTCAGGAACCTGAACTGGGATCCTCCCTCCAGATTGCAGATGTTTCTGCGTCTAGTGTCACACATCTGTTACTCTTGCAGTGTCTTGGTAATGGATGCAGGACAGAGTTGTGGAAGAGCCATGGTGAGAAGATGTGTGGAGGAGTTTCTAGGCTCCTTGAAATAATTTGGCCCTTTATTTTCTGTATATGTGTAGCCTGGCTTATATAATTTGAGCAAGGTCAAGAGCCCCAGGTAGTCAATTGCTACAAGGGGTGCTGACAACACAGGATCTGTTCTATTAGGTCTTGAGTTTGGCTACATTAAACAACTTATTATTTTAAGCCAAAAAAAGATTTACTTCTTTTTTTTTTCTAAGAGCAACATGGACTGCTGTATGTACACACACCAGGTTTGCACTGCACACCAGAAGTCAGGTGTGCAGTTTAAAAACAAATCCTTCATATCCACACAATATCTACTACACTTTTTGATGCTTAAATTGGTACTAAATCAGCTTTCCCTAACGAGCTGTTCACAGCTAGCAGGAAAGATGAGAAATACAAATTGCATTTGGAAGTTAAAGATGACATGGGAAAAGGTCCATCAAGTTTGAAACTGGAACTGAACTGCAGAAATTAGGAACAGACATGAACTGGAGCTCTAGTTCAACCTTTCAGAAGATGGACAGGGGGGTGTTTGCATTGGCGGTTGAGAGGTGAGAATTTTTGGGACTGGTACACTTGTAAAGTTGGATGGGAACTTCAGCACATTACCCACCCACATCTATTCAGTTTAAACCATGACATCTCCAACCTGGACGAGCCCTTTGGCAGATCAATGCTGGCACGTTTTGGAGTTTAGAAAGAGACAATAAAAATGAGTGCTGCCCAGAAACCCTGACAGAATTCATTTCACGTGTTAAATAGTTTATCAGGATCTTATCTGTGGAATAGTTTGCTAAATTAACAGCTCAAACAGAACAGATTGCATTCAAATGCTGTGGGTCAGGGGAAAATTAACTCCAAAGTATTACACTCCCCAAATCCTGCACTTACGTTACTGTGGATTTACGCCAGTGTAAATGAGAGAAGAATTTGGCCCCTGACCTTCTCCAGGCAGGTCATTAGAGTTGAAATAGTAACTGATCCTAGAAAAACATTTTTGCTGCGAGGTATTTATTTCTGTATAAAGGTTTATGGAACATCATATTCTTTGCCCTTTAAGACCGATACTCACATATGTAAACACCACAGGGCTTGGTGTGCCATAGCTTAATCCAGCCTCTCTAAATCTGGCTAAAACAATGGAAATATCTTCTGAAACCATTGTGGGTTATAGCCAATGTAGTTAAAAACATCTGACTGCAACCACAAATATGCTGGTATTTGGTTGTGCTATAAAAACATTTTTATGTCAAATACAACTGGGACTAATACAGTAAACTACAAGTACAGTTTAACCCTTGGAATGAGCCACGTGTAGACTCTCAAAGGTTAAGGTAACTTGCATTGGTTGCATTTTCTTATGAAGAGCATAAAATGAATGTAGGGTATAAAAATGAATTACTAGTACTAATAGAGTCATTGATATTTATATAGCACCTTCCACACTATACTATAAACACACCAGCAATGTAATAAACTCCTGCAGCTACCAGCTATGGACCTGATCATGTCCTGAGTGCTGGAGGAAAATCCCCAGGAGTGCCCCAAGGCTGCACTGTTAAGTGAATAAACTTGTGCCTCTTTTCCACATTTCCACACCTAGAGGAGCATGCACACGAGGATCATTTCAGCTCTCACCAAACCTGGTGTAGCCAGAGGACTAATTAATGCTTAGAAAAGCTCAACTGGGAAAGCTAAAGCAGAGTTAGGTGGGTTTGCAAGAGGAGTGTTTAGCTGGCAGGTTGGTATTATGCAAAAAGGCAGGTGGGACACCAGGGGCTCTTGGTTACAAATAGACAAAAAATTAGATTTCTGGAGAAGCAATTGAGAAGCTGTTGAGAAGAATGTTTTCCAAGTAAGAGGTGTTCCAGCACGAGACAAAGGGATAGTGCTGAGTACACTGCAGGGTCTCACTTTGCTTCTCTGCTGTCCAAGGCCCCCAGGCACAGGCTCACTAACAGCATCTCCAGCTGCTGAGTCTACCCTCATCTGTTCAAAACTCAATTAATCAAAAGGTATGTGGTGCATTTGTAAAATACTTTAACGTATATTTTTAAATAAAACCAGTATCTGAAAGTTAAACTTCCATAAGTTATACAAGTTCTTCACTCTGAGGGTGGTGAGACACTGGCCCAGGTTTCCCAGGGAAGCTGTGGATGCTCCATCCCTGGAAGTGTTCAGGAAAAGGTTGGATGGGGCTTTGAGCAACCTGGTATAATGGGAGGTGTCCCTGCCCATGGCAGGGGGGTTGGAACTAGCTGGTTTTTAAGGTCCTTTCCAATCCAAACCCTTCTATGATAACATTATAATCTAAAATAAAATGTTAAGACACATTCAGGAGCCCATGTACCATTACCTAAAGGGACTCCCAGGGAAGCTGTGGATGCTCCATCCCTGGAAGTGTTCAGGAAAAGGTTGGATGGGGCTTTGAGCAACCTGGTATAATGGGAGGTGTCCCTGCCCTTGGCAGAAGGCCTGGAACTAGATGGTTTTTAAGGTCCTTTCCAATCCAACCATTCTATGATAACATTATAATCTAAAATTAAATGTTAAGACACATTCAGGAGCCCACGTACCATTACCTGAAGGGACTCAAGCACTGCAAATCCTACATCTCCTCACAAACCTTTTGGGTACAGGTTGCTGGCAAGACTTGCTATGGTGACAGAGGAAGAATCTGCTCCTCTAACTGCCCAGCTTGAGCACCACATCACTGCTTTGGAAACCTACATTTGTTCTGGATTAGATGAATAAGATATTTATTATGCAGAAACTGCTTGTTTCGTTCTTTGTGCCACTCCTAGCTCTTCTGTGCAGCATTTGGGGAGCGAGTGGAAGTTTTCATCTACAGGGACCCCTCAACTCTTCCCTGTGTGGTAACAGCTAATTCAGACCAATCCTTGTATATGGGAAGAACTTTATACGTTGCTTTGTGTTTGTTTACACTGAATTTCATCTGCCAGTCACTCGGTACCATGCAACTCCAAGCAATTAGTTGTAAATGCTGTTAGCTGGAATAATCTTGGATCCCCAGCAAATGCTGTCAGCTCACCATTGTACAGATCATTTATGGCTACACTGAACAGCTGAAGCTCCAGGCTAAATCCCCGTGGGATTGCACCACTATGTCCCTAGCCACTCACTCACTGATTGCTTCCCACCTCTCAGATCTGTCTGTGATCCACGAGATGGTTCTGAGAGAATTTAAGAGTCCTTTAGATCTTGTCAAACCCCTCTGGCACTCCATACACAGCATTTCAAACATGTCACTCTCGTCCAGATGAGTGGTGGCTCCTGTTTGTGCTCTTACACTATTCCCTGGCTGGGAAGTCAGTAAAATATTGTTTCCTATTATAATATAAATGTCAGTTTTACACTTCTAAAATAAACAAACAGAGCTGCTATAGACAGCAGTAGTCATTTTACAGTTATGTGTAGAAACAGTGGAAATAAGATAACCTTCTCCAGCTGCTGGATAATCCAAACCTGCCCAAATTTCCCTACCTTCACTAAGTCATTGTTAACTTATTTCAATTAATTTACAGACACTAGTGCCATCTGGTTTTGTATCAGGAAGCAGCCAGTGGCTTTTTTATTTGCACATTCACTATGAACACCTTCATCCTCACGTCTAGCTACCCGCACAATTTTAATAAGACCACATATTGGGCTACAGATACTAAATACTCCAAAATCAGCCCATCAGAACAGGTATATGAGAAGATTCCTCATTTAACTGCTGTCCCTATCCAGCCACACTGAGTCTCACTGACCTTCCCACCCATCTCTGCCTGTGAAGAGCATGAGCAACACTAGACCTGATCATTCTCCATCCAAGCCAAGGGCAGTTTTTCCAGCTCTGCTCTATAAATATAAATGTAGTACTACAAGTTGTCAGCTGCTCAGCTAAAGCTCTCAGCACCTTCCAGAGTCAAGCCAACATCTCCTTAACAGTTACATGATGAACCTGGATGTTATTAACTCAGATTGCCATGGCTGAAACTAGGAAACAGAAACTTAACTCAGTCTTTTCCTTCTGTGACAACTGTATAATCAGATGGGGAGTACTGAGCTCCTCTCTAAGAGCAATGGCCAATATCCACCACAGCAAGAAAACAAATAATATCCCTTAAAATACTTCATCATTAGGCATCAAAATCACCTCTGTGATACCAGATTGGTTGATCCTTATTTTCCAGGTGGCTAAAGCTGAACAGACCCTAATGGCAAAGGTTCTGTGATCAGTTCACATCTTACTGTATCAATATCTTCAACCACATTCTGGTAATCAAGAAGATTAGCCTCTGGTTTAATAATCCATACAGAGGAACTAAATTTGTCCTCTACAAAATGAAGAAGGTTTTAGTAGCTTATCTCAGTGATGCATTTTTTTTTTTGCTTCATGTTTTGATTTGAGTCTTTAAACTCACGTTTAAATATTCCAGAATAGAAAAGCTTTGTGAAGCAGATAAAACATAACATGTGTTTTACTTTTTGATATCGATGAAATAGTGAAACAGGCTTAATTGTGTAACTCCTCTGATCTTCCTAATTGAGACCATCCCATTTTGCTGTCTCTCATATGTAGCTGCTGAAAGCAAATGAGTGGGAGATTAATTTATTTGATTTTCAGAGCTATAACAGCAGCTGGTCAGCAGGTTCAGTCCACTCCTCTCTAGTAAAAGCAGCTCAGGACCAGTGAGGTTTAGAGCTTTTATTGGAAGGGGTTTGGGAGGAAATGCAAATTACTATTCAAAAGCAGACAGCTGGAGGGCAGGGAAAGTGGGGAGCAAACATGAACCATTAATATGTAACTTGCTAGTCTAATTAGCCTGCCAATGAGAAGAGAGTGGGGGTATCTATCTATTACCCTCTACCTATACTTGTTTTAGTAGAGTATTTACAGATTCCCTACTATATCTATATATATTTTGACTTGTTTCTTTTAAGCAAGGCTCAAATTAGACCAAAATAAAAATCCTGCCAAGTTCTGCTGAGAAGTCCATCCCCTTCCTGCTTCTCTTCCTTCCCTCCTATGGCCACTGCCAGCACACTAGTGCTGAGCAACAGCTGAGAGACGGACAAAGAAAGCACAAAACACTCCCAGTGTTAACAGCAGCCAAGCACTTGGACGTAGGAGTGATTCCTCCCCCCTGGATAAATATCCTTCTGGCTCTGACAGGAGAGATGAGAACAGCTGAACTCGTGTGTGTGTGGAGAACACCACGTATGGCTGCAGGCAAGGAGAAAGCTCAGCAGATCCACCTTTCTGCCTTCACCTGATCACCACATGTCTTAGATGGATGGGGCACCTTCAGTTTTCCCCCAGGCAGAGGAGGGGGAAGCTCCAGCCTTCTGCTGGGCTTGAAGAGACCTTGCCAGCAGCTTGTGAGTGTCAAAGCTGCAGGTAACTTGTCCTGAACTATCTCTAGGCTGCCTTCTTGAAGAACATGTACAAAACCCAAACCACTCAGTGGAGGAATACTTTTCATGCCTTCCACACTGGTGCACACAAAGACTCCAAAGATTTCATTAATTCAGTTCATCTGCAGTCTCAAACCTTTAGGCAGTAGGGAGTGAGCTATTTATCTTTTGGTTTCTGGTGAGGAATTCACACTAGACTCGCTGCTAAATCATTTTCCCTGTACTACTAGTACAGGAAATTAACTATAAATGAACTATGAAAACAAATCATTCTGCTACAATTTTCCACTGATATTACTTTACAGTTATAGTACATTTAGGAAAAGTAATATAGATTCAGAAAAAAAAAAAAAAAAGAGTTACAACTTATTTATATACTGATCTTTAAATTATACTCTTTCCTCTTTTAACAGGCCTGACTTGTAAGATGTTTCTTGTTTATTCTGCAGTGCTGTACTGAAGCTGGAAGCATCCTTATGACTCCACATCACAGAATGGTTCCAGAGTTAACACTGAAGATGGTTCCACTCTGAGACTATTTACTGAAATCTGGGGGAGAGGACATCAAATCTGTTCTTTGCTATAAAGCAAACAGCTTCTGACTTTTATAAAAATGGTGATATTGAGATGATCTCTGTTTTTTCAGTGGTTACTGATTTTTTTTCATCGTTTCCTCCCTGCACAAACACTACTGCATTTCTTCAGCATGATTAAACACCAAGGATTTATGCCTTCATTAAAGTCTGTTTTTCACCTGTTTGAAGAAATGCAGTTGTTTTAAGAAATGTAAAGCATTGAGCTGACACGTTTGTGCATTTGTGTCAGGGCTGTGTGCTCTGAAGCACTAACCAGTGACAGCAGTGGGCTGCAAACCAGGCACCTCTGAGCTGGTGGCAAGGGCCAAGCTCTCGTGCCACAGAAAACCAGGCAGCTAACCTCTTGTTCTCCACACTTGACAGTAGGTGACCATGTGGAAATGAAGGTTTCCACCCCTACAGATTATGGGCTGGGACTGGTGGCTACAGTTGCACCCATCCCTTGTAATGTAGGTTACCATTTAAATAGCCAGGGTGAGATTCTACAGTGAGGATTTGGAGCTGGGAGGCTTTATGGGGATGAGTGGGAGCAAAACATACTCCTGGGTTTGGTTTGGTTTGGTTTTTTCCCAGCAGTGCAGTGGTAGCTGTTAGAAGTGGTGGAGAAACCAATTTTTTTTTTTCAGTGAAAACATGGCAATCTATAAATGAAAATTTGCAATTCAAAAGCTGTTTTCTGTGAGAAAACCTGAAACTGGTATTTTTGTCTGAAATCCTGACTCCACTGCACTCAGTGAAAACCATGTAGGTTACCATTTAAATAGCCAGGGTGAGATTCTACAGTGAGGATTTGGAGCTGGGAGGCTTTATGGGGATGAGTGGGAGCAAAACATACTCCTGGGTTTGGTTTGGTTTGGTTTTTTTCCCAGCAGTACGGTGGGAGCTGTTAGAAGTTGTGGAGAAACCAATTATTTTTCAGTCAAAATACATCAATCTATAAATGAAAATTTGCAATTCAAAAGCTGTTTTCTGTGAGAAAACCTGAAACTGGTATTTTTGTCTGAAATCCTGACTCCACTGCACTCAGTGGAAACCCCTCACTTCCTTCACTAGAGGCACCATGTCACTTTTTGTTGGAATTTCTTTCAAATTAACGTTTCCCTGCAGAAAATGTTTAAGCCCCCTTTCTTTTCTTTTTCTCTCCCCAGTAGGAATTGCTTTTTTTTTTTGCCAGAAGCATTTTGGTCAGACTTACAAAGGAGCTGCAGACAGAAGCCATGAACAGATGTCCTCTTCGGGAGCCTGCTGTGAGCTGGAGGAGGTTGCTGTTCTCAGCTGCTCAGCACCATTCCCTGCTCTCCTCATTAAGGATCACCCCCACTGATGTGCTCATTGAACACGTTGTATGAACACTTCCTACAAGACCCAGCTTCAGGCTGAGCCTCTTATCTTGGGGCAGACCAACAACTAGCAAAAAAAATGAAGTTGATGTTGCTTAAAGCAAATGTAGGAGCTCCTACACAACTCGCTGGGCAAGTAGATGGAGAGAGCAACAGTTGGGGCAGAGCAATGAGTAGCTGAAGGCCATAACTTCTTCTGGTGACATGGCTGGATTTGGAGGAGTCTGTTCATGGCTTGGAAACTAGCAGTCCCACCAGTATGTAATGCATGGAGAGTCAGCTTGACTTCAGGAGGAACCCAACTCCAAGACATTCAACTAAGAGGCTGTCCCCAGAGTGATAGTAGACTTTGAAAGCTACCAAGAAACAGCTACTCAACTTGTAGATCAAAAAGAATCAGAAGTAAATCAAACGACAGTGTAGCTTCCCTCTGAAAGACATATTCTGGTAGACTCCTGAAGATCAGCATTCTCTGACCACTTCACAACCCTTGGCTCTATTTTGGCCCATGAAATCTGCCTCTCCTAAACCCTGTGCTGGAACCCAGCTGCCCCCACCGGACGAGCAAACAAGAAAACCTCCACAACAGGCATTTTTTTTCAGAAATCCAGAAATATTCATAGGGGTTCTCACATCTTCCTAACCACAACAAACAGTTAGTCAAGTTACCTTTGTTAAGCAAACCAATTTTCATTGCTCTCATTCAAATGGCCTTAAAATAGAATTCTTGCCTGCTTTATTTTGTCAGATGTAAAGAAAACTGAGAAACTGTATCCATTGTTCCTTAAAAGAGCTTATTAGTGAAACAAAGACCTTTTTTTTTTTCCAGTGAGTGCTGTTTGTTCAGTTACTTCATGACATTTATTTGGATTCGGTCCCAGGGGAAAAAGGCCAAATTCAGTTTCAGCATTTGCCTACTACAGCATAAACACAGTCATTAGTTAACAGATCTTTTTTGGCGGTCTTTATGCAGCCTCCAACATCAAAGCATGTGATATTCATGAAATAATCAAAGCAGCATATGTACACTGAAGCACTGGACGTCCATTATTTTTCAGTAGCCTAGCAATCCTCAGAAATTTGAAGAGGTTCTCCTAGGCCTTGAGCCAAAGCCCTTGGAAGTCAAAGGCATTTTTTTCTCCCCCCCCACTTTGACTTCAATGGATGCCTCGTCTAGCCCTTGGATAATCACTGCCATGCTAATGGCAAACTGCTTTCCATTTTTTGTATTAATATCCTGCTCGAGGAAGATACAGGGCTGAAAGCACTGGAGAATTAAATCACTTGTCCTGTTTCTGTGCAGGATAGCAGTCAAATCCTCCCTCAGGGCTTCCCTCCTTCATCCCAACCATAGGATGAGTGGATTCTGCCCTTGCCCCAGCTTTCCCCTTCCTGAGGACAGTGTTAGCAGTGCAAACAACTGCAGACCCTCACGGTGGGCTTTGGGCCACGTCCACCAGAACTGGGAACAAGGCCAATTTCTTTTCTCCTCTAGCACCAAGCTGCTGGCAGCCGTTTCTCCACTAGTCCTCCCCTCTCCTAGGGACATCCTACCCACTTCATACCTGGCTTTGCCTCCTGTTTTTCTACACCCTGCCATGGAACTGGCTCTCCTTGTACTTTCAGCTCCTGTGTAACACCACAGGTCCTTTCCAGGTCCCTCAAAGTGACAAAAAAGCCAATAGGAATCCCAAATAATCCCAACCATACCCAATAAAGTAACCATTGGCATTTGCCAATCCCCTCTAACATGACCCAGTGATGTTACCTGATGTGAGTCAGGTAGGGGAATAACCTTTCCTTGCTGATAGCATCAGAGGGTGCATCTGTCCCTCCACTCCTGCTCCACATCTGCTCTTGGGCACTGCTGTCTGGCTTTTGAACAATGCAGGAGCATACCTATAGAACCAGAGTGTATTTTCCTGTACTGAGATTCTGAGCTATCAAATTCCTTTTCAGCTACTTAGCAGAAAAGCAACAAGGAGGTTTGTTAAAGCTGCTGAAAAGAGGACCTTGAAAGAACAGTTTTCACAGAAATTAACTGTGTTGATTAGGTCCTGCTTTAATAACCATTAACTAGTCTGGAGTGCAAGAAAATTGCTCCGACAGCAGAAAAATAAAATTGCAGGTGTGAAAATGAGAGGTGGCAGAAGGATTTAGGAAGGACATTGGCAAAGGCACCAGTCTGACTGACCTTTCTTAACACCACTGTGGTACATGAAGAAAGGTGATTTTTTGTTTTGCTAGGAGTCTAGTTCAGAAGGTTGAATGCACATTCAATCAGAAAAAGGTTTAAGCTGGAAAAGGAAGGTGGACTGGTGTGCATCTCTCCTGCACAGCTGAACACAGGTCTGGGTTGCAGCTTTTCCTGTGCTGCAGCATGGCAACCAATAAATGAGGTGGTAATTAAGCAAGGTGTGGAAGTTAAGACTAATATTTAATGCCTGATTTGATTTGATTCGATGAAATTTATTTTAATGACAGAAATTTCAGTGTTTACTGGCAAAGAGGCCCAGCAGACAAGTTTTGCTGAAGTTGAAAGAGGTGGTGGAGTTGGTTTGGGAGGAACATCTATCCTTCCAAAGAGTGAAATCTAAAACTAAGTCCCTGTAAGGACTGATGATAAGTAGTTTATTGTTAGCTGAGTGAAAACAGGGTTCTGAAAAGCAGAGTGAGAAAGCTGGAGAGTGAGAGGATGGGCAAAGGACTGTGACAAGGTTTGAATTTTACAAGGAGCAACTGATGGAATATAAAGAGAGCATTCAAAAAATATATATATATAAAATCCATGAAGGTCAAATGGCAAATCATAATGAATTTTAAAATAAAATAACTTTGGGACATACTTGAGGGTTGAGAATAAAATGAATTTAGTGGAACTATTAAAGACACCATCCAAATCCCAATGAAGTTGGTGGAAAGACAATCACCGACTCCTACAGTGTTGGACAGGGACCAAAGAGAACAACAAAGAAATTGCCAACGACTGAAAAAGAATCAAGAAAATCTCAGTGGTTTCTTCACATCTGTGTTTGATAACAAGGAACACTGGCGAGGCTCACGAAGGATGTGTTTGTGGGTACTAATGAGGACAAAGTAAAGGAATCTGTGAAGTAACCAAGTAAAGGAACACAATAAAGACAGATAATAAGTAGTAATGGATTAAACCCAGAGATGAAGCACAACATTTGGAGAGATTATCTGTGCACTGTAACATTTGTCCTCCTATGCTGAAGGAAGTCATAGAAATAGGTCCTATATAACCTTTCTGAGCACTTAATATTTAAATGTCAGTTGCTAAAAATCAAATAAAAGGTTAATTTTTTTTTTGCATACTTCATGTTTTTAAAAGATGTATATATAGTTTGGCTGGATATTAGTAAACAAAATTGACATTTTTTTAGCTATTACTTGTGAAAAGACTTCCTTCACATACAACAAGCTGTGCCATGATTTGTGATGAGGCAGGAAGGATTTGGACTGAAGGTCTGGTCTCCTGCTCGTTTCTGGTCACTTGAAAGAACAAAAAATAAACACATCAACACTAAGCAAGCCCAAACATCTCTGAATAGGAGATCCCAGGTGTGACATGGGCAGGAAGCACACTCACCAGCCCTACGTGTGCCACCATCAGAAGGAGCTTAGGCATGTCTGGACAAAATTCTCTGTAGCTTTGTGCATGAACATGCCCACTGGCAATCCAGGGTCCTTTGTCTGCCTGTAGGGATTGCAGTGGAGCAGCCTCATTTCCTAAGGCTGCCTCCTGAACCAGCCTTTCCTGCATGCCACGGGATTCCTTTGTTCCTGCTGTCCCAGCTGAAGGCAAAAGCTGGGCTGGAGAAATGCTGTGGGTTAACTGCAAAGTGCTAAAGGTGTTTGCACCTTACTTTGCTGTTCGTTGTTCTTTTTTCTGCTGCCCCTCTGAAGAAGGTGGAAAACTGGGACAGACCTGAGTAAAGCAATGTACCATAAAGTGGTATTTGCAAAGTTGGCTGCTAATTCTGTGTAAGAAAAAGCCATCAGGATGTTCCTCCTTTGGGTAAAACTGAAGAGAAGAGATTATTCAGAGAGAGAAACACACGGTGCTGCAATTCTTCCATCAGTCAGCCCCTGTGAAACTCTCAGACTCTCATGACCCAGCTCTGAACTGTTCCCTTCAAAAACGATTCCTCTGGGCATTGGGCTTCTGATTAGCCAAGAGAGCCAGATGCAAACAGAAGACCTGCAACACATATTTCAGGTGCTATTGAAATGCAAATACATCTAAGGTACACTCCTTTGACTTCTCCTGGAGACACATATTTCAAGCCCTTTCGTTTGCAATGCAAATTTACGAGGGGGAAAATATGGTGCATAAAAAGTCATAAAAAGGCAACTGACTCTTAAAGGTCTATACAGACACTACCCCAGTTTCTGCCCTCCAGGAACCAGGAAGACTTTAGACCTCTGTGGGTTCAGAGGGAGGATTGCCAAAATGCCCTGAGGCACAAGCTCCTGCACTTCAGTCTGAGCTGTTTTAAATGTCCAAAAAGAGGCAGCTTCTGGCCCTCTGTTGTTTCCTCTGGGAGACGAGTTCTTCTCTGTCAGAGCTCTCCTCCCCACTCTGTAAGACATAGTCCCTACTGATATTTGATGATATAAACCACAACAGATGGTTGGCAGAGCACCGTGCTCAACTAACAGCAACTCTTGCAGGCACTTAGAAGCTTGAAAAGCCTTGGAAGAATGCTCAAGTATGGGTTGTAACCAACATAAAAGGGAGGCACCGAGATAACATTATAGATGTTTTTGTCCCAGTTGAAATGTAGGACCTGTCAGTGTTGCTGAAAAACAACAAAGATGTTATTAGTGAACTGAAATGGAGTCAAGGAAAAACCCTCCCCATAGACAAACTGAGTTTTCTTTGTGCATGTAGGAACATTTTGGCCAGTTTTCACAAAACCCCACTTCGTGTGTGCTGCTCTTCCAAGGAAAGGTGAAGTCCCAGGTGATGGTGTTTCATGACCTGGCTGCCAGTTCCTGAGGGAACATCCCAGTTTGAGATCCCACCAGCCCAGTGTCCATTCCCAAGGGGCTGCTCTGCAGATTTGGCAGGTGCCAGGGAGAGGTGTGGAGCTGGATAGCTGAAGAAATAGGCACATCACTGTACCTGACCTCGAGACAAAAGCTTCCAAAACATTTGCTCTAGCAAGGCAAGATGAAGTTCAAAGGCTCTGAAATCCTGTTGTTGAATTCTAACACTATCTTCTGAAATGTATTGTTTAAGTGTTCCACTCCCACTGACTTCAACAGCAGTTGGGGACCTAAATACCTCTTGGTCCCTGCACGACAAGAACAAGAGCTACTTGCTTGAATAATTGAAGGTCTGAATCAAGAACCCTTTTTGCCTCTTCATCCTCCCAGTCCTTCCAAAGCCACATTACTTCCTTTAAACTAGAGCTACCAAAAATCAAGGTGAGCATCTAAAAGCCCTTTTCCTCTTGCTCCTCACGTTCCCCAGGCTCTGGAAGAGGACAGTGATGTATCATGTGTGCTGCCTGATGTTGCTCCAGTCAATGACCCAGCACCAGCCACCCTGGCACGAGCTGCTTCATGAGATGCTGCTGTATTTTCTTACATGGAAATCAAACAATGTCCCTGAGCTGCACCCCAATCCCCAGCAGTGATGCTGGAGAAACCAATAATGCCCAATCCCTAAAATACAGGAGCATGGGGCTGAGGTTTTGCCATAGCTTGCACAGTGTGACAGGGTCTGGAGAGCTGCTGGCTTCTGAGAGGGTATTAAATTGACTTTTATAACACGAAGGGTGGGGTGATGATGACTTTTGTGATATTTTAATGAATAGACATTAAGGCTCAGACTATAAATGAGTCACTTGGAGGACTGCTATGGACACACACTCGTGTAGTGATCCTGTTGATTTTATTCCCTGTGATTACAGCCCTGGGTACAAAGTTGTGGGGCTAGGGCTGGTTTGGCTGAGCACCCTCTCCAAGCTGGCAGCTCTCCTCCAAGCAGGCCTGGCATGCAGAAAGGGATGGGCTGAAACTCAGAAAACAGAAGCTTAAAAAAATAAACACTTCAGTATTTCAGTACCTTCAAAACTTGACAAGGTTTATACAAATGAGTATGAAATGCTCATCTAGTTAGGTCACTTGTGTAGGGCTGCAGGCACTTTGTAAATCTACCACCCCTCTTTTTTGCTGCTATTTCTCTCCATTCAAGTCTCCTTTATATACTTTAAAGCACTGGTTTGGTGTTCCACCCAGTCTCCTGGCACACCACCTTAAACTTTTGGTAGGGGAAGCTAGAAGGATTTGCAGGTAAGGAATGAGAAAGTTCCTTTCTATAAAACCTCCCTTTGAAATTCAGAAAATTTCAGAAAAATAGCAAAACCCACTATAGAAGGGTTTAGTTCTCTGGTCCACAGCCATGGTTGAAGCACCACTGGGTCTGAGCCTTCTCCTTGGAGCCTTTCCTCTCCCAGGCTACCAGCAGGGCTGGAAGAACTTTCCTGAGATGGTTGGGTAAAGCTGCTGTATCTTTATACTTTAGTGGGTTTTTTTCACTCCTTTTAAGTGCTTGCTGAACCTGAAAATCTAGATCATGGGGAAATACCCAAATCAAACAGCAAACTGCATTGGCAAGAGAATCCAAAAATGACCACAATGGGGAAAAAGGTGCAGCTTTAACATGTTTATCAGTTGATTTTATGATTTTTCTCATTCCTGGTGACACCAAAGTGTGGAATAAACAAGAAGGCAGAGATTTGAAAGAGAAACAGGGAAGAGATCAGCAAATACTCAGTACTTTATACTGAGTACTTTTTATAGAGCTTAGCCAAAATATGCTTCCATTTTTATGTGTTCAGCTCTGAGATCTGGTTTTGGTAGTTGCATTAAACAGGAATTTTGC
>NW_008621035.1:39864-43073 GCF_000691845.1 Merops nubicus | reverse complement strand
TTCTTTTTTCCCAAACCCCTTTTGACATTCCCCCCTGTAATCCCAGCCACCACCACCCCCCCAAACCAGTACAGAGGCGAAGGCCAACTGAGGGTGCAGTAGGAGGGAGGTGGGAGGCTGGTGCTGAGAGATGGCCTGAGAAGACAGAAACTGACATTGTGAGCAGGGGTCCTCGCATGCCAGGCTGGAAAGACAAATATCAGCTATTTACTTAAGTCCAAAGGAACTGAAATTGAGAAGGAATGGGACACACCAGAGTAGTGGGAAATTAATGAGAAAGTGCAGAGGTGTCACATTTGGGAAGGAGTGACTTCAAACTCCAAGGCAAAATGGTGTGGAATGATTACAGTGTCACCAAAAATGGCAGGTGAAGCTGATGGAAGGGTTGATTTACCAGGGCCAATGTGAAATTGCACTGTGGCACTTAGGAATGGGAAGGGAGACACATGGCGAGAGTCTTCAGAGCAGTCTGTCAGGGGGCCATGTAGGCTGGTGGCTCCTTGGGGACTAGGTAGGCTTGGGTGCCAGGAGCTCCCCCTGCATCAGGCAGGACAGGGCCTCATCAGCTGGCACACATCCCCCTGCCTCCAGCCAGGGAGCAGAGCAGGCTGGAGGCAGACGGGTGCTGCCACAGCCCACAGCATTGGGCACCTCTGTGGGGAGGGAGTGGGCCACAGCTAGGCTGGGATGTCAGCCCACAGGTCGGGGTCCAGGTCAGGATCAGTGTGGGCATGGTTACAAAGCAGCAAGAGATGTGGCTCCCAAGAGAAGGGGGTTGGCTCTGGTAGAGGCTCCTCGCAGTGCTGTCTGGCAGCCTTCTCTCCTCCAGACATCAGGGTGATGGGGAGTAGCCCTCAGCTGCACTATTGCGAAGCTGGCTCTCAGCCCCAGCCAGCCAAACCTCCAGGAAGGGAAAGGATGTGGTCAGCACTCACACAGTGCTCCCTGCAATGACCTCTCCAAGCACCATCCCACCAGACACACAGGACTGTCATCTGGAGGCTCTCTGCCATTCACATCCCAACACTGCAGCAAGTCCAGGTGTGTTCTGATATACAAGTGGCCATGTGTTGTGCAGGCCAGTTTTTGTTTCTTCTTCCCAAATATGATAATAAAGGGCCATTGAATCTTTGGTTCAGTCTCTTGAATGACCTTTGTTTGCACACACAAAAGGGAAAAAGAAAGGCAGTAAGCTACAAGAAAGGCAAAAAGTAGAAACAAACAAATCTTCCAGACATTCTGTGGAGAAATCTCCCACAATTCCCACTTCCCACACTAGCCTTCCACCCCCTTTTTCTCTGTCACTGCTTTCTCTTCCAGGTCAACTCCCTGTTTAAGACCCTGACCTGGGGATTTTGTTTCTTGGCTGAGATATGACACTCACCTGCTACAGCGGAGTGAGGAGAGCTTTCCCAAGTCATCATGTGCTCTGCTTCACTCTTGCTCTTGTTAGCAGAATTGTTATTGACTTTACATAATCAAGGCTGAGAAGTTTACCCTAAAGAAGAACCTGAGTGTTAAATCCTTGGCATTTCTTGTGAATGAAGGATAACAAGTGAACCTCATTCAGTTAATGTAAGAATAAAAAAAGAATGCTTGTGGTAGACCCAGAGGGTACTTAAAATATTTATAGTGATGTGTCTGGGGCTCTGAAGACCTTAGAAGTGCTTGAGATTGAGACTTAAAGCAAGAGGGGCATAGATCTATAAAAGTCCCAGGTTTTATTAGAATTGTTGCAGGTCAGTGTTGAAAGAATTTCTGCTGTGAACATATTATTAGTGACTTATTACCTGCTCATAATACAGTTCTTCCGTGCTTCATAAGATATTTACATTTACACTGACAGAGCAGCAAAAAGTTACCACCCATTTAAGGAGCTCTATGCCTTTCAGTGCTGTTTAACATGTCTGACATACTATGTGAAATGAAATATAAGTACTGTATCTGTATTTTTCACTGTAGAGCAGTTTTGTTGTGCACTGCTGTAGCTTAGTGGCCACAAGGCTCAGTGACAGCACTGGAGAACTCACAGGATGATTTTATCAGTCCACTGGCATTACTAGGGGATGAATTTCTGCATCTATGGGGAATGGGTTTACTTCTCACCACTTACTGAGAACATATCCACCATATGGCCCTGTAAGAATATGAATGACAATGAAGTAGTCTTGTGAGAAATTTAAACCTTTTGAATGGATACATACTTTCAAAACCAAACCAGAACTACCTTGCGTAGCAATATTCCACCCAACATATATGCAAGTGCCCCATTTTCAAATTCAGAGATCAGCCACACCAAAAAGGCATACTTATATCTGTGTCTAATTTTGGATTCTTCAGAGAATACCCTTGAGTAAAATATTTCCAGCTTTTCTCTGTAGTAATAAAATTTATTTTGAAGAAAGAGATGCAGCATTCCAATATACTTATAAGTTTCCAAGCTCTAGGACTTTGAAGTTTATAGGCTCACAGTCTTGCAAAAAGAATGAAAAGAAAAAAGGCCTTGTAGTTGGTGATAACGTAGGAACCTTAAAGGAAAAGTCACCTGATGAGCTTGTGCTTACTCCTCCTCACCTTCCAAAACTTCACCTTTACTAAAGACTCTTAACTATCCAGGTCTTTTTTTCCTGTGCAGTCCCAGACTTACATGGTTCCCTTTAAATTGGTTTGAATACAGGAGTCTTCACCTCCTCCAACAAGCTCTACTTTTTTTTTTTTTTTTTTTTTTTTTTTTTTTTTTTTGTGAGTACAATTTGGTTTTGATTTCACAAAGAATAAACCCAGTTTCCACCAGGGCTTCATACTATAAGGTATGACATCTATAAAAGATGGCCAGAGAACTTTCTAATATCTTTCTGGTGTCTAATAAGTCTAGTATCTACTTTCAACAGGTTAAGGAAGGAAATCTAGCAGTTTACACTAGTTGCTAATTGATTGGAAGTGAATTTCCTCTGATGGCATACCCTGTAAATGATCCATCTTCTTTAAATTCTTTATTAGTCACATTGGGTTAGAATCATCTTCCTTGACATCCTAAAAAAAGTCTAAGAAAAAATGGGCAATATCCCAGTGTGATTGCCTCTTTTCCTTGACTGGTGTGAAATGCTGGGGTTTGAACCCTGAGCCCCGAATTAAGGTTGGCATATGGGTGATTCCCACAGCCCTTCATAAAGAGGTGGTGAGTTTGCCTTATAGCTTCCCCCCAGGGT
>NW_008621035.1:0-39760 GCF_000691845.1 Merops nubicus | reverse complement strand
AGTGTCTGTCTGTGGAGTGCACTCCACAGAGCTTCCTGGTTCAGGGCAGACCTCCTGACTCTCCCTGGAGCTGGGCCCCAGTCTGTTTAGACCTTTGTGAACGCGGGCCGATCGGGTGAGAGTCACCATGTGGGCACCTTTCTCTTATTTATTTAACTTGCTGGTCTGGCTGTTTCCCATGCCAACGGTGGGCAACCTCAGGTCTCTGTTTGTACCACCTGCTGTGGGCCAAGTCACATCTTTTGTGGGATCGTTGGGGGTGGCGTCAATTATGTATGAGCTGGTTGACCTGTTTGTACCCCTGGCGGTCATTCACGTCACAATGTTTCTGATTACAATACAGTCTGTGTATTGGTTTCTCTTTCTGCTGGCCGTATCATTCTTGTTGGGCCTGGTCATTGGCAGAACACTGGTGGGACTAGCAATGTCTTGCTTTGGATGAACACCTGTTAGATGGCTGACAGAAGGGACCATGCATCTTGTCCCTGACGAGTAGTTCAGAACAGAACAGCTTTTCCACAGCTGCATGCTTCAAGCTAGAGTAAACACACACACAGAGAAAAAGAAACTCATAGGTTAAGAAGAAATAAAGGCACAAACAGCAGCTGTTCCAGTAAGTTACAATCAGTAAACACCTTGTTCAGTTCCTTCTTTTCACTTGTAGCTGCTCTCAGCAGTATTTTATTCAGAAAGAGATCAACAGGGGGTCTTGCACCATTTTATGAGTTTTGCTTGTCTGAGAAATGTTTGATGTCAGTAGAAAATATTTGTTACTGACTTCATCAGCAGATTTGTCTGTGTAAAGGCCGTGTCATTGACAGCCATATTTTGACAAGAGGAGGTACCAGGATTCTTCATGGCTAATCAGGAAGCTAGATACTGCAAGAATTTTTCATCCTGTTATGCTCAGTCTCTTGCTTGTTTTGTTTTAAGGTCCTATTAGAGATGGCATGAAAACACACAAAGTGCTACTTCAAAGTCAGGCTTCAGGGCCTGATTAAAACACACAAATGCAGAGAGATGCAAAGCTCCCATCCATATTTAATTTATCTAAAGAATTCAGAGCATACTGAGTATACTGTGCTAATCCACTATGCCTTCACACTTTGCCAAATGAGGTTAAGGGCAGAGTGGGGCAGTGACTCCTGTGTGCCCCCGTCCATTTACCAATTTCAAATTTGGGCATTACTTTAACATTGATACTATGTGTGTCAATATGCAGATGTGAAGATAGGTGAAAGAACAGGCTGGTGCTGTTTGCCTCTTGTTTCTGTGTTCATTAAGATCAGTAAAAAATTGTGATAATCTTAAAACAAGTCTGTCTTCCTAATCCTCACAAAGGTCAGGCTACCGTACACAGGCACTGTAATGTTCAGTCAATGCTACATTTCTTCTTTTTTAAAAGGGTCAAGAAATCTTGTACCTTATCTTTTCTGAAGTTATTAAATTCTTCAAATGTTAAAGTGCTACCCAATCTCTTATTTCAGATACCTTAACATTTATTGATGTTACATCTGTAGTTACAATGAAATGCTAAAGAGAAAAAAAACCAGATTGCAGCAGTTTTCATTATAGTTTGTTAATAAGTAAAACTGCTTACTTATTATCAGCTTGTTAAATGTCTGCATTTAAGTGTGTTGTGCAGGAATTACAAATTATTCAGACAGCTGAAAAAAAAACCAAACCTGATTCATTACCTCTTCTAACTAATAATTGTGTGTTACATGCTGAAGAGTGCAACAGGAATGGATTTATCATATTTGACTTGTGTATTTTCTGCCCTCCTCTAGGGTGATGTCCAGCATGACAAATGCAATCCTGGCTCGGGTTTATAAGCACAGCGATCTGGACCTGATGACAAAAGAAGCCACGGTCCCAGTAATCAATGGATTGTCAGATTTATGCCATCCTCTCCAGATTTTAGCTGATTATCTAACTCTTCAGGTAACAATATAATTCCCATTTAATAATTTTTTTTTTTTTTTTTTTTGCTAAGTCTTGGTCATGATAAGTATTTGAGGAAGTAAGATTCAAAACTATTTATTCCTAGTTTTTTCTAAGTGGTAATTATGTGGCATTTGTTGTTCAAAGAGATATTCATCCAGCAATATAATTAAGGACCTATTTAATTTAAAACAGTTACCTAGTCCTATTAGCTGTGTTGGGACTGAAGTTAAGCATAAAATTAAGTAATTCATTAGAATTAAGCTGCAATTCAAAAAATGTGCAGGGGCTTCACATATTAAGATAAAGGTGAGATGTTAGCTCAGCCAAAGCCAGTGAAGTTTATGCACTGACTTAAAAAACCTTAGGAGTTCAGTCTTGATTCTCCCCTAATCTATGAACAGTTTAAAAGGAATCACTATCAATGTATTAGGAAATCAGTTGAACAAGTTTGTTCCGAAAAGCCAGATAAACACCTAGTGTTCAGGCACTTAAACCTTTTTAAACTTCGCTCATGTCAAAAAATGATTTAAAAAGATCATATTTTGTAGTTTAATCTAATGAAATAGTTGATTTGACAGCAGGATAATGTTTTACACATAGAATACCAGATGTTTATCTGTGAACAGAAGGAGTATGCTGTTTTACAATCGAGGAATGGGCTATAAAAAAGATTATTATACTGCAATGCTGGTTGACAACTATGATGAACTCCTCTGACCTTGTTTACTTTCTGAATGAATAAAAATCACTCTGCTTGAAAAACAGAGGGTAGAATAATTTCCTGATTCATTCAGCTGTGTTTCTCAGCTGCTGAAGGCTTTGCTATGGGACATTAAGTATGTGGAAAAGAAACTACTATTAAATTATTCATGCCTTAAACTTTAAATTCTGAAAGACCCATATCTTCAGTGAAAATTAATTTTTCCGTACTTCGATTAGCATTTTTTCATAAAAATTTCAGTTCTTAAATTGAAGAGACCAGCAAAAAGCTGGTGAATTTGAGACTAAAATGCTTCACACACCTCAGGATAAGGTACATTTGCGAGATCCCATTGAGCAGCCTCAATGAACCATTCACCTTACGTAAGACAGTAAGCTGTAATGAGAACACCAGCAATCATTAAATGTCATCATTTCATTTAAACACTGTGTACTTGTAAACCTGGTGAAACTTATGGCTGTGTTTTGCAGGGGAGTTCTACCTTTCAGACACCTTAGTTATTAGCATTTTATCTCTTGTGAATAACAAACTTCAGGAAAAAGGTGTGACTCATATCTACCCATCTGCCTCATAACCCGGTTTTATCCAGACCACCAACTACAGCACCGAAGTTCAGAGTGCTGTTGCCCTGTACTCCATCTCCAGTCGGTGAAAAGAGACTTCTGAGCATCTCAATCATCTTCTAAAGATGCATCTTTTTCTCTGCTGATCTTAGGGGGAAACTATGGAGATCAGCAGAATGAGTACATGCCCTGTTGATCATCCTCTGCTCCTCCTCCATTGTGTCCTTTTATGGGGCAGCCATGGTAGAAGCTCCAGGTGAACATGAGCCCACAGGCTGGACTTTTCCTTGTTTTGAATACCTAGGGCAGCAGCAACAGCAAGTGGGCATCCTTGTTGCATCAAGCACTGGGGAGAACATCTTTGGAAAGGGTGTCCCTGCCCATTTTACATGATGAGTAAACAGGATCATAACAGTTGGAGGTATCATGACAGTGAGCACTTACAGAGCTCTCAAGGAATGGCTCAGGTTTTGCAAGCTTTTTAAAATGTGCAGCACTTTCCCAGTCAGCTCGATAAGCAGAGCACTAATTCTTCCAACTGTGCCCATCTCTTGTCCCAGTCTTTCCAACATGTTCCTTGGCCCAGAGTTTGTCAGGAGGTGGCAGCTTGGTGGCCACCCCACTTTTGCATGCTGCACCACTGGTTTCTGAGCCAGTTCCACTCTTCCTCTCCTGCCCCAGAGGGAGGGGCAGGCTGGAGGGGCTCTGGGCAGGGTGCTGGGGGGTGGTGCTGCCTGCTTGTTCCCTTCTTGAACTGCCTGTCTGCTGCCTTGGCTCCGCTCTGCACTGTACACTGAGGTGGGGATGACTGATCTTACAGCCAGTGGCGTGTAAGAAAACAGCATTTTAACATCCTGTAATGAACTTTATCAGGTCACAGAAGTGGGATTAATGCTTGAAGCGTGAGCCATAGTGTGTAGCTGTCACTTACCACAACCAAACTTCTCATGGGATTTTCAGAGGGGTAAAAGGATGTTATAGAAGCACTGCCTGCAAGATTAACACAGGGTTGTTGAATAGTACCACTGATTCTTTTAATGAATTGAAAGTTCATATACATCATTTGCACTGCTTTTCGGAAATGCAAAGGCAATTTTTTTGACTTCTACCTACGTGCAAACTACAATATTTGCAGTACAGACTGCTAGCCTTATACTTAAATATAGCTACAGATTTTGTGCACCTTATTTCTCATTAAAAATGTCTCTTCCTTATCTCCATAAATATTTTCATGCCTGGATCTGCTCCTCCATGCTGTTAGTACATGCTAAAAATGTACTTTTTTTTCCCTCTTCTTATTTCTTCTGCTGCATTTGCCAATGAAGCACTATGTGCACTCTGGCCCTCTTCATGCTTACCACATCTGTATTCTTCCATTTTGTAAGTCTTATCAATTTTGTTATGTGCCTTCTTGAATCTTCTTCAAGCACTTTCTCTTCAGTCTGAAACAGCCTAATTTCCTGGTTTCTTTTGTCAGAATGTCTTCTTGCTTACATCTTCTGATTCCCTTTTCACAGTGCGTTTTAGCGTGGTTATTTTAGTACAGTCTGTTGCATTCCCCAAACAATGCAGCTGGTTTGTTTTCAGGGCTGTCAGTTCTTGTTCTGTACTCAGGTTGTTCTTGTCAGATCACAAAGTGTGCTCCTGTCATGGATACTGGGGTGAGATTCTTCAGGTTCCATACCCTCTTGCATAGTGCTTTCACACTGAGCAACCTGGAGCCCCTCACATGTCTAAGCTAGTTCTGCCCTTTAATATCATGGTCAGGATTAATGCCCTCTGTTATGCCAAGAGGGATGTTTTTCATGGCATACATGGTACCCTCTTTCTTAAAAGTTGGGTTGAGATGAGTTTTCTCTTGAGTTATAACCCCCTGGAAATGGTTGTGAACATTACACAACCTGATTTTGAGGGCTTGAAGATTCAGCTTTAAAGAGCATTTGTGTGCTGGTACTGTGCACACACAGAGCCAGTTTACTTCTGTGCTGAGACCCTGAAGGCATGTAACAGCTACTTGCTGAGTCCACCCGGTGCCTGTCAGTCTCCTGGGCAGAAGCTGTGGCTTCCAGCTTCTGCTCTGTGAAGCTTGGCTGGAAGGTAGCATCACACAATTTGTATTCTGAGGGTGAACTGGGTATTGACATTGATTCAACTGATATTAATGTCACCGGCCAGCTCAGCTCGCTTGTAGCTGACCGCAGAATGGCCAGGCTGGTAATTAGAGTGGATCCATATGCCACTAGCTTTTTATATTGCTGATATGAAGGGAAATTTCTTTTTCAGAAAGGAGTGGTTGGCAAAAGAAATACTTCAGTGATGCAACTTTAAATAATGTAACAGATTATAGTGTTGCCCAGCTTGAAGAGGGTTGCCATATATTCTCAAATTCTCCTTGATGCGTGACCCAAAGAGTTCAAATTATTATGATTTTCAAATTCGTCACTGTCATCACCATCATCATTATTCTAACAATTAGAAATCCCACATAAGATCTGGACTGATCCTCTAGAGTATTCTGTTTCTATTGCCATGACAAAAAACCAATGTGGGTGTAAGAAAGAAAACTTGCCCAGCATCTACCTTCAGCTTAGTTTGAGAGCTGGTAGATCCAAGTTTTCCCAGTTTCTCATTTGCTGGACTGCACTGTCTCCCAAAGGGCTAAAGGTTTGACTAGTCCCCTCCTTTAAATTTTAAATTCTGACAGATTATTCACAGAATCATAGAATCATTCTGGCTGGAAGAGACCTTTAAGATCATCAGGTCCAACTGTTAACCTAGCACTGCCAAGTCACCACTAAACCAGCCACAGCTATCTGTCTTTTAAATACCTCCAGGGATGGGGACTCCACCACTTCCCTGGGCAGCACTTCCAGGGCTTGACAACTTCTTTTGGTGAAGAAATTTTTCCTAATATCCAACCTAATCTTCCTCTGGCGCAACCTGAGGCTGTTTCCTCTTGTCTTAATGCTAGTTACTTGGGAGAAGAGACCAACACCCACCTCACAACCACCTCCTTTCAGGTAGTTGTAGGGCAAAATAAGGTCTCCCCTCAGCCTCCTCATAAGACATTCCCCAGACATCTCATAAGCTTCACTGCCCTTCTCTGGACTGACTTCAGCACCTCAATGTCTTTCTTATTCTGTGGCGCCCCAAACTGAACCCAGTACTCAAGCTGTGGCCTCACCAGTGCTGAGTACATGGAGAAAATCACTTCCCTGTTCCTGCTGGACGTGCCATTTTTGATACAGCCCAGGATGCCATTGGCCTTCTTGGCCACCTGGGCACACTGCTGGCTCATGTTCAGGTGGCTGCTGATCAACACCTCCAGGTCATTTTCTGCTGGGCACCTTTCCAGCCACTCCTCCCCAAGCCTGGAGTGTTGCCTGGGGTTGTTGTGACCTGAGTGGAGGAACTGGCACTTGGCCTTGTTGAACCTCATCCCATTGACCTTGGGCCCACCAGTCCAGCCTGTCCAGATCCCTCTGTAGAGCCTCCCTACTTTCAGGCAGATCAACACACCCACCTAACTTGGAGTTGTCTGCAAACTTACTGAGGGTGCCCTTGATCCCCTCACCCAGATGACTGCTAAGGACATTAAACAGAATGTGCCCTAGTACTGAGCCTTAGGGAGCACCACCTGTGACTGGTTGCCAGCTGGATTTCAATCCATTCACCACCACTCTTTGGGCCTGGCCATCCAGCAAGTTTGGTTTTTTTACCCAGTGAAGTGTATGCCCATCCAAGCCATGCGCAGCCAGTTTCTCCAGGAGAATGCTGTGGGAAACAGTGTCAAAAGCTTTACTAAAGTCTAGATAGACAAATTCCACAACCAGGATCTCTTTGTCAAAGAAGGAGATCAGGTTAGCCAAGCAGGACCTGCCTTTCATGAACCTGGGCCTGATCATTGGTTGTCCCATATGTGTCACATGATGGCACTCAGGACAATCTACTCCATGACCTTCCCTGGCACTGAGGTCAGACTGACAGGCCTGCAGTTGTGTGGATCCTCCTCCTGGCCGTTTGATAGATAGGCATCACATTTGCTAACCTCAAATGATTCATTATTTAAAAGCTTGTTTTACCTGAGGGCTGCTACAACTATTGTGGTCAAATATTTCAGAATTAATCTATAATGGTGTTAGAGTTTCATCCTAGCTGGAAGCAAGTTCAGTCAGAGGCAGACACGAATGGCCTTAATTAGTTAGACCAGTCTTCTTAAATGTACGACAGTGCTAAATCACGACGTATGTGGGTTTTTTTCCTCCAGGGTTTGATACACTAATACACTGGAACCATGGAGAAGAACAGAATGAAACATTGTAAAAGCAACAGGAGAATGAGAATGTTGACTGTAAAATTGACATTAATTATTGTAGCAGGGGCTTTTCATGAGAACAGCAAAGCCAAGTTTTGTGGCACTACAGCAGCAATCACTAGTTTGTCACAGAGACGTTCATAAGGCAGACTGTCTAAATAGGTTGGGGTTTGTATGGCTTCAATAGGAATGTAAATATTCTGAAGGTTACAAATGTAACAAGAAACTGCAGAACACCCAAGCAGGTAAAAATCCTACCTCAGCATAAACACAAGTTTAAAAAAACTGGGGAGGGATGTAAGGGGAAAAATATCTTCAGAGGCTCAGGTGATCAGCACCTATTGTAAAGGTTCTGGTTTAACACGGAGTGCTACTGTTGTGGCAAAACACTCATAGCAGGATTTTCTCTGTGCAGTTGTATAATCATATACTATAAAACAGGGGGGGCGAAATATATGTTTCATATACAGTAGCTTTTGTACCATCTCAAAGCTTCCTGGTTCTGAGCCTTTCTGGGGAGCCGAGGGTGCACCACAAAAGCACTACAGACACAGGCAGAGTGAGCTGGCTTTGGATGAGGAGGTTTGGGTTACAGCAGCAGTGTACCAGCAGCAGCATAAAGCTTAGCACAGGGTATAAAACAGGCTCCAGCAACACACACATAGCTTGATTCTGCCTTGTCTAGGGCTGCTTCCATTAGCTAAATGTCTTCATTAGGATCCACTCAGCTCTGTCTGCCCTACACAGTAGTCACTGCAGCTGTGGCCTTGCCATTTGCAGTGCATATTGAGAGTCATTGTACAGGCATCTCCAGGACTTCATATTTTATCTGTAACAGCTAGTAGCTTGGGAAAACAGAGAAAATTATTTAGTATGCTCTGTGCTTCTTTTAATGCAGTGTAGCAGCAATAAGGTGGAAGTTATTTAACATAGCAGTGTATTTGTGACTTGCTAGTCAGTGCTTTGAGCATTACAGGCTGCAGTGTCTATTTTTAAACAGTAAGATCAAAAGAACTCAGGGCTATCTCATTTGCTCCTGGCTGTCGGTTCATGTCTCAGCTACCACTAAGCTGTAGCTGGAAACAACCCATTAAATAGCTGCCTTACTTTGTCCTTCTCCTAGGAGCACCATTGCTAGGAGATGTGGAAGGACTTCGAAAGATCCTTAGAGACCTGCAGAGCTGTTACACTGAAGTAACTTCCATGTCCACAAAGTCCTGATTTGCTCCCCTGTAAAGGCCCTTGCTTCAAACCTCTGCCAATGAGCCTGCTGCCAATGAGATTTAACTGAAAAAAACATAGTTTTACAATGCCATAGTTTTAGCCCTTAAGCTGTAGGCAGCCTAGGACTCTAACCAGCTGAGGTTTCAATGTCATTCAGTATTTCAAAGAGCTAATATTTTTGCCTCAGAATTGTGGTCACTTGCAGGAACACCAGTAACTTTGTTCTGGAACAATTTCACAACTATTTGTTTAAGAGAAGCCGCTGCCAGGAGAGGAGGGGGTAGTCCCAGCCCGTTTCCTGATCAATCTTTCAGCATCTTTGCTGTGATTGCCTGCAAGGTTGCCAGTTAGTACAGCTCTACAATGTGGATGCTGATCCTCTCTGACAGGCATTGAATCATGTGTTGAAACACTGCCTGGCTTCCAGCTACTCCAAAGCAACTGTAGCATGGCCCAGTTTTGAAGTGAGAATAGAAGTTTCTCCATTGTGTCTTTAGTCTTTTGAGTCACGAGGTGGAGTTGTACAGAGCAGGGAGACAGAAGTATTTGGTTATATCTTTACAAACTTTGTAGTATCAGCTTCAGTACCTATAAACATGTATATTTAAACAAGGCGTGCTAAAGGGCCTCAAATTGTCCTGCTCTGGAAATATGAAAGTTCTGTCACTCTTGTTCCTCCTTGGGGTTTATCTGTTGGTGGCTGAGGGCCGAGGTAGCTGCACGGGTACGGGCTGTAGGTGCCATCGGGCAAAGTTAACACTGGAACGCTGTTTCAGGTTTGGGCAATCCACCCTTCCAAAAAACCTCTACACTCTTTGGCTGTACAATGGAGAGCAAACTCCACAGGCCATGAGTCATGCAGCAGCTTTCAAAGTATTGCTCTTTGCTGTCCTGTACAGCTGTGACAGTTAAAATGCACTCCAAGGGCATGGCCAGTGCCATGGCCACGGGAACATTATGTAGAGACAAGCCAGAGCAAACCTGAATGAAGGATATTTTCATAGTCTGGGGGAAAGCTGGAAGGAGTGCTATCCTAGGCATTAGGACTCTCTCTAAATTAAGAGTTTCTATCATTCACTGATATTTATAAGCACCAATCCATGGCTGCATGGCTTTGGTGTTAAAGTTATGGTGTGACTGCTGCTGTGTCTCTCAGCCTGGGCCTTATCATGCGGCATGTGTGTCAATGTGTCCTTCACTGGAGAAAGCTGCAGCAATTGCATCTTGATGTAATACATGGGGGACTTTCCCCCTGACCATCCTGTAGCTGCAGTAAGTTCAGTTAAAGGTATGATTCCATGCTAGCATTTGAAGGTAGCCAGACTTTTCTACACCAGACCCAGATGATCTTGCCTAGGAGAGCATCAGCTTGCTCAGCTCACCTGGAACATAACCCCAGGGTTGTCCAATTAATTTGGCAGGAGCACTATGGCAGGCTGAAGGGGCTCACTATCGCCTGGATTGGGGATGGGAACAACGTCCTCCACTCCATCATGACGAGTGCTGCAAAGCTGGGAATGCATCTGCGGGTTGCCACTCCCAGGGTAAGAGTAGCCATGCGGGAGGGGTGAGGAAGGCAAACTGCCCGTGCTCGGCTCGGCCACTTGGATGCTTCCCAAAGGCCTCGGCTGGTGGTGCTGGCGTGCACCTGGAGTGCCAGCTTCCCCAACCAAGGGTCACAATCCAGATTCCGTTGCTCTGATGCAAAGCAGTACAACTGCTGTATAAATCACAGAGGATGACAATTCCATTTGAGAAAGTGCTACAAAGCCATCCAATGTCCTGTCCCTTGGTGGAAGTGTTGCATCTCAGTTGATTCAGATTGGTGATGCAGCTTTTAGAATGCTGCATTGTAATGCAATATGATACATAAAACAAAGAATCAGTGGAGAAAAAAAAAAAATGACATATAGGCATTTCATTCTGCAACTGATGAAATACATTTTTCTTGCCTTATCAGAACACTTTCCACCAGTTTATCTCCAAAATAAACTTTCAACAAAATCATTTCCTCAAGTTTTACAGTTCTGAAACACATTCTTCTTCCTGTGGCAAATGGTTCAATCAGTATTTTTCTAAAAAGTGTTAATAATCAGCAAAGATCTTATACATGTTCCACGATATGTTACCTGTCATCTCTTTTGGCAGGGCTTTGAACCAGACTTCCAAATAACTAAAATAACTGAGCAGTACTCCAAAGAGGTAGGAACTTAAGAAATAGCCTAGCAGAGTTTTTTGAACATAGTTTGTTTTCATTATAAATGAATTTGAATTTCCTTGTCTTCCCGATCTTCTTTCTTTTATTCACATTAGTTTCGTACCAAGTTACTTCTCACAACAGATCCTTCAGAAGCTGCAGATGGTGCCAATGTCTTAGTTACAGACACGTGGATAAGTATGGGACAAGAAGAGGAAAAGAAAGAAAGACTAAAGGCATTTCAAGGTTATCAGATTACAATGCAGGTAAAAACTGAGATTTAGAGGTTTTTTCATTGCTCTTACAGTTTGCATTTGTAAGAATCAGCATCAGCAAAACAGGAGTTTGGCATTTTTTG
The DNA here is from genome assembly GCF_000691845.1 of Merops nubicus. Taxonomy (NCBI): domain Eukaryota; kingdom Metazoa; phylum Chordata; class Aves; order Coraciiformes; family Meropidae; genus Merops; species Merops nubicus. Next base: position 28,435 of record NW_008621035.1, on the reverse strand, counting down.
AGTGGGGCCATAGGATAACATACAAAAGTCCCTCCAGCTTGAAAAGCTCAAAAAGATAACAAAGTTTGAGTTATCTTCTAGACTTCACATGACTTGCCCTTTTTCAGAGCTTCCCAATGAGATCTAACTCCAGAACATGTGCAGAAGAGCTAACTCCTTACTTCTTTATGACCTAAAAGCTATTTCTAATTTTGTATTTCCTCTTTGCTGACAGAAATTCTCTCTTATATTTTATTTAGAAATAGCAGCTCACAGATTAACTCTTAAATGCCTGGGCAGCATTTGGACCAATTTTTTGTATATCTGTGAATGAATAAAGCATTATATACGTATCTTTAAAATCATCTAGTTGAAATGCTTATTAGCACAAAATCAGTTAGAGAAAACCTAAAAGTCATAAACTACTAATTGCCCAAGATAAAAAGCACATTCTCTTTGCTGATAGTAATACTGACTTAATGACAGTATTTTGATATAATTTCATACAATACAATAGATGGATCTGTCTCTGAACTGACCTCAAATTCTTAAATTCATTGCTCATTGGTATCAGATCAATATATTACAAGTGACAATATCAAAAGAAAAAAAAATTAGAGCCCTTTAAATCAAGGTTTTGGTAAGTTCTTATTGCATTTATCAATAGTATTATATTACTGTTTGTCATTCAAATAAAGATTACACTTTATTGATCCAGTAGGTCACTGGAGTTTTTACTCCCATACTACAGTCAGAAAAATAGGAATGAATACTTGACTTTTTTGAAGTCAGCACTGAACCCTTACTGACTTAAATGGGACATTCCCATATTATTCACAGTTGAGGAATTCTTTTGAAGTCAGTGGAATTCTTCTGAGTTCATCAACCAAGTAACTAGAGCAAGAGCCAATATAAAATTTGTTAACCTTTTTACTAGTTAAAGATTTTATTAATGTCTTCACATTTTTCTTTATTTTTTTTTATGCTTTTTGATCTACAGACTGCAAAATCTGCTGCTTCCGACTGGACTTTTTTACACTGTTTACCCAGAAAACCTGAAGAAGTTGATGATGAAGTATTTTATTCTCCACGGTCATTGGTTTTCCGGGAGGCTGAAAACAGAAAATGGACAATTATGGTAAAAAAAAAAAAAAAGGAAGATAAGAGTAGTTAGAGGTTGGGGTCAGCTTCTGTTCTGCCTTACACTACAGGCTTGGATTCAGCTTGGTTCCTCAATAAGGCAGTGAATGCTAATACATATGTTTCAAATACACCCCACAGCACATTGGTTTTGACTACAGGCCACACATATATATAGCACAAATACTTCTGGACACAAATGTGCCCTATTTTGATGGTAATCTGCTGTTGCTTGACTCAGATTTGATCACTAAGCGAAATCTACAGTATAAACTGTATTTATTTTTATGTGTGTGTGTTTAAATCACTGGGTTTACTCTAATGATTAATTCAATGGCTCAATTTTAAAATGTGTTAAAAGCTGAGGTCTCAGGGACTGGTCTTAGAAACCATAATTTCCCAAACACTTAAAGCTAGAGATTCTGCAGTTTTCTCTCAGGAAAAAGTGGCACTTGCACCAATGGGAACTTCCCCTGAGAAAGTGCTGCAAGAGCAAAGCTCTGAAGGATCCTGTGGGTAATGCTGCGTGATCCATAGGAACCATGTGAGGACATTTGGCATTTAACATAAACCATAGCTCCCTTCTCAGCATTCCTAGAATTTCAGAAAATTACTGCCAGATCTCAGTAGTCTGTTATTTTTTGTTGGCTTTAGAAGCATCATGTTTACAAAAGCTAGTGAAAACTTTCGGAGGTCAAAAAAACCCTAGAAATGGCATTGCTATAGCTCTCAGATGAACTCTATAGATGTGCTCCCAGTGAATGTGTTTGAGTACTGTAATTACCAAAAACTCAGATTTTGGACAATGTCAAAATTATTAACAAATTTGTGTTAAATTCATAGTTTAAGCATTAAATTAGAAAAAGAAAAAAAAAAAAAGGCTTTTTTTTTGCACTGTTTCTAATTGCCCTAAATGGTTGTTTTTAAAAAAGAAAACAAACTCATTACTTTGGGTTCCAGCTGCACATTTTTTCAAGGATAAGAAAAATGTCTTGTTTATATTTTATCAAGCTATACAAATAATGAACGTGCAGGTCTTGTTTATGTATTATTTTCTACCACCTTCAGCTCGGACAGCAAACTGAAAAATAAATTATTAGCTCAGCAGTAGTTCCAAACAGGGCTGAATGTACCCAGGTAGCAGGGAGGGGCTGCACAGCTGTATGGCCAGTCCACACTGTGTGCCTGCGACTGCCTGTCACACTGAGCAGACCTGAAGGGGAAGGAAGGACAGACAACAAGACCACAACCCCTGAAGAACTCTTGTAAATCCACTTCTGGGCCAAATAACAATTTGCAGCCAGGCATTGCGGTGAAATGGAGAAAACGAGGCTCAGGGGAGACCTCACTCTCTACAGCTCCCTGAAAGGAGGTTGTGGCGAGATGGGAGTTGGTCTGTTCTCCCGTGTAGCAAGCAGAAGGACAAGAGGAAATGGCCTCAAGATGTGTCAGAGGAAGTTTAGGTTGGATATTAGCAAAAAAATTTATTCACCAAAAGGGTTGTAAAGCCCTGGAACAGGCTGCCCGAGGAAGTGGTGGAGTCCCCATCCCTGGGGTATTTAAAAGATATGTAGATGTGGCACTTAGGGACATGGTTTGGTGGTGATCAGTGCTGGGTAATGTTTGGACCTGATGATCTTGAAGGCCTTTTCCGACCAGAAGGATTCTATGATTCTATGATAGATTCTGGGAAATCACAACAGTGTGAACCAGGCAAAATACTTTGTCAAAACCAAGCAAGCATTTTATGTACACAGGGATTGGGAGGATGGCAGAGCTCCTTTAACACCACATTTTATTTAGTTGCCATTGCTCTCATTTCAGAACCATACCTAAGATTTGTTGGAGTGCTAGGGGAGGGCAGGAGGCATAGATGGCACACTACTGACCTCAGCGAGGATTTTCTGTGTTTTAACACAGAAAATATAGCTAAACTGGGAAAAATTTCTTTATCCTTGTATAGCTTTCACTAACACTAATGGAAGTTCTGCTGAAATCCACAAACAAGCGCACATACTGTTAGGGTACCTACAGCCTCTCCTAGCAGTAGCTGAGGATACAATATAACACACCAAAAAGGCCTCAGCGTTTTGTCTAAATGCTTTAAATTTCTCCTAGGCTGTCCATTAATATATTTTGTCTGCACTGAGATAACCTGTCAGGTACAATACAGAACATCCTAACTGATTTTCAGGCCTTTCCTGATTCATCATCAGAAATTCTAGCAAATAAATCTAAGTGTATAGTTTTTGTCAGGACGATAATTTTCAACACAAGACTTTAGAGCTAAAAAATATTCCCCCTTATTTATTTTTATAGAGTATCTGTTTCCAATGTGATTGGATTTTTGCTTTTCTCCCTCCTCTAGGCTGTCATGGTTTCCCTGCTGACAGATTACTCACCACAGCTGCAAAAACCTACATTTTGATGCTTGGATTCTGGCCAAGAGAGAAATATTCCTCATCGGCAGAACATTCTGGTCTGCAAATACATAAATTTTCTTCAGGAAGTGTTGAGGGAATGAATGATTCTTTAATAAAACCACATAGTTAGCTGCATAATCTTGCACGACATTCGTGAAAACGTTCAAGACAACAAACACCATTGCAAAAGCTGCTTTGCATCTCACTGTTCCAAGCTGGCTATCCTTTCTAGTCATCAGCATCATGTAAAATGTTCCAAGGCTGTACGTGTTCCAAGGTTGTCCATGGCTGGCCCTACCAGCCTCATAGGCACAGAAGAATCTACACATGGCTGTGTTGGAGCCCGTGTAGTGTAATATGAGGGACAGAACCTTCTCCTAAAGCTGCCTGTGTGATTGCTGACCTCAGGAAGTGTGCACAGAGAAGCAGTGCTTCAGTTTGCCTTGGCTGCCTGCACTTCCTGGGTACCCTGGCTCCAACACCCAAATCCCACTCCTATTTGCCACCAAAAATAGAGATCTTGTGAGTATTATCCTCCTCCATGACATTCCTGTGAGCTGTCACAGGAGGACACTGCTGCAGACTCGGAGTAGAGCAGCTTCCACAGAGCTGGATGTGGCAGAGAGAGATGGCTGGGAAGAACCGGTTCATCCTTTGCCCATCTCCCCTAGACCTTCCCTCCCCAAACAGAATTTTGGCTAAAGAAGCAAGTTTGCTGTGTCTTTTTGTCCAAGCAAACATGAGGGGCACCACGTGATGGAACCATATACAGCCCCTTTGAGGAAAGAATGTGCCACGTTTTGCCTGGCGCTGTGACGTGGTGCCCGTGCCAGCTAACCCTCCTCAGCAGTAAACAGACTCGTGACCTTTATTGTCTTTATGATGGCTGGATGTGTGCACTTCGTATTTCAGGTAAACATTTAGACTACTATTAAAAACCACCTTCTCTGTGGTTTGTAATTACTTTCAAAAATCTATTGATTTTTTTTTTTTTCCCAACTGTATTACTGGGACAAAGTGTATGATTTTTTTAAAAATGTTGAAAATGGGTTTGCATTTTCTGACCAGCCGCAAAACATTATTTAATTCCTTTCAGAATTAGAGCTCACTGCTGGGCTACACAGATCACTGAAACAAAAATAAAAATACATTTGTTTATCTACCCACTTACAACTGATTCACTGTTTTTGCAGACATTTGTGTGTCTCTTATTAAAATTAATGTTTTGCACTACAGTGTTACAAGGGTTTCAATAATTCAGAGATCATTGACACTTCAGCAGAGATCTAGCTGTGCCAGTGACGGAGGATTAGGGGTCTGCTAGAGATCAATGTTTTACTTCCCAGTTCAGTACATGGAGGAAGATACCCACAATACAGTGTGTTTCTGGTTGTCAAGTCCTCCTTTGTGCGTTAGCTTCCAGTTCAGCAAGATAACTTTAAAGTGTCGTTGGTCCTCTTGGAGCTAGTGAGCTGTTCAGGTGCTTAGAACTGTGGATAGACTTCGTAAACTTATTTTAGTGCTGAGAGTAAGACAGATCATTTTGTTCGTCCTTTCACTAAAAAAATGCATTAATACCAGTTTTATTGTGTTGATTAATGGACTATCAGTGAAGCCAGGCAGATTTATAATAATGAAAGTGTATTATTAAATGTTTCATGGTGAACAGATCACCTGCTACTCATTTGGTTCTCTGTGCTCTCTGACTAAAGCATCGAGATTATTGTGGACACTTGTTAGACTTAGGAATACGAGCAGGATGCCAGACATCTGAATCCCATTGACATTTCTAAAACACATGCGTAGATCTGCTGGACAGCATGTGAGCAGTGGAGCCCAGCATTTCCAGGGGGGTAGTTTCATATGGCTCTATTCCCCTCGTAGCATATGTGGCAAAGCACGATAGTCCTTGCTCTGTCTTGCACACACTGCTCTCACCATCAGCTTTCTGAGGCTTTTTGGAAGTACCGGGTGGACTTCATGCGCGTGTGCCAGCAGCTGACCGTGGTGTGGGAGCACGGCACGTGCCACACGCCAGCACGTGGGTGCCCATGGCGAGTGCTGTGTGCGGGGAGCCAGCCTCACCCCGCGGGGCAGAGTCACGGGCCTTGCGCAGGCTGCCTGCACAAGCTCTGGCACCTCCTGCAGCTGTTCAGTTGGTACCAAAGATGTCCACGTTTCTGCCTCACGTGCCCAGAAACATGGTGCTCTGAAGGGTTTCTGTTCAGCCAAAAGGGACTTTCAGCACCTCCCCATGCAGCAGATCAGCACTGCGAGGCTTCACCCACTCGCGCAGGGTAAGCACCCCGGGACTGCCGGTGGTAGCTGTGCTGGCATTCAGGACTGCATTATTATGCCATCCAGGCTCCTCACAGATTCACTACTTGAATTTACAAGTGATGACTGCAAATGTGGTGCGTAGAGGAAACAGCAATGATGTAGAAAGATTTTCTAGGTGAGGAAAAAGAGTTATCAGCATTCAAGGGGCTTAAAACAATGTGGAACAGGCAGCAGTGACTAACAGCTTACTGTGGTTTCCATTACGTTTATTATGCTTCAATCAGCAGAAGTGCTGTCTTCATCGCTGAGTGCACCTGAAGGATACGGTGTTTTCTCTTCATTTTGACAGAGATGTTCCTGCCTTGCTGCTGGCAGCTTAGACCTTCTTTCCACAAAAGCCTTGCTCTCTTGTTTGACCTGGTGAACAGTCTTGGGACAGTTCAATCCTATCAAGTTTTACCCACACCAGGCTCCTTTAATAACCCTCTGCTCTGAGACCTCACCTTCACACATTTGCAGTGCTGTGTTCTGGTCCCTCTCCAGGACCATGAGCCGCCAGGGGCAACTCCCAGCCTAACCCATGACCTGGCCTGTTCCTCCTCACTGTGGGGCTGGTTTTGTGCTGCCACACGTACAGCCACATCCAGACCTCACACACAGGCAGGTGCTACAGTTGTGCTGTGTCCTACGGGGGTATATACATGCTAAATTTGGTGAGCAGTGCCCAGACACAGCTCCAAAACTAGTACTAAATCTGGATTTGATATGACCAGGGTAAGTCTCATCCCAGCTGTGGCGGAGGATCAAGGGCCCAGAGGTACTCTGATGTTGTTTTAGACAGCTGAGGGTCTTGGAGCCATCTGCACAGACCTGGCAGATGTGACACAAGACTGACAGAACTCTTAAAGCAGAAACTGGTGGCCAGCAAGGACTTCATACACCATCTCACATGGCTCTAGTTCTTGTGATTGGCACCCTATCCATTCCTTCAGTATCTTCATGGCCCTTTAGAGGATTACTCCTACCCCCTGAATTAGAAATGCAGTATTGCTCATTAGCAATTTATGCACTCTGTAAGCACTTGTTCTGCAGCTCATACCAGCAGTGGTGGGATTCCTGGGTTATCCTTACGTGATCCTCTGAGTGATCTAACGTTAATTACAGAATCAGTAGAGAAAGAGGGGCAAAATGCTTCTGTATAATTTTCTCAAGGAGTAAGAACAGTTTTCCCCTGCGTGCTACAAAGCTGAGAGGCAGCACAGTAACTACAGCAGGTGAGAGGCCTGCAAAAAGACTTTACAAATAATTGATATCTCTAAGAACATGAGGAGCAGTAACTTAGGGAGGACTGAGTGGGGAGTCTGGGCAATCAGGAGGGAACAAAGCAAAGTAAGAATTCTCAAACAGAATTAAATATTTTATTCGTACCAGCTTACATCAGGAATGACACTGGAAAAAAGTCTACAGCAGATTTATTCATTGTCTGGTAGCAGAAGCAGTCTCCTGTGAGAAGCCGAGTTGCGAAAAGGGAAAACAGGAATAATTTGAGAAATTAAATAGCAGGGAGGCACTCAGGTTTGTTTGCACAAAGTCCTCCAGAACTCTTGAATTAATGTTTACCCCTCATAAGACAGGCCAGTAAGTGAGCTGCTATCATTTTGGTGCCTTTCAAATGCTGTGGGAGAGGGAAGAGGAGCTGCATGAAGGTCTGAGCGATGCACAGAGCTGATCATTCAGTCCGGGGAGAGATTTCAGGAGTGAGCTGAGATATATTGAGCTTAGTTTTGTTTTCCAAGAATGTGTAATACCGGTGGAAAGTCTGAAAAACAGACTTCACACAAAGAGAAAGGTTTCTTCTTTCTTCTGTGTCTCCCATTACTCAGTTAATCACTCGGTTAATGTATTGAGCAAATAAACAGTGCTTTTTTGATTATTTTGCCATGGCTATTTAACCAGCTGCTTTTCAAATGCAGAGCCTAGAATTTCTGGGTCTTGCCCAAGGTTATGTGTACAGAGACACTTCATAAGCCACAATAAACATTTTATTCAGCCCAGCATTTTCTTTCATGACTAATGGGATACAGCTATTTGCAAGGCTATTTGATTCTTACACAATCTTGTTACCAGCTCTTTGAAGAAATCCCAAATCTTTGTGGCCTCTCTAAATGCTGATGATCCCTTCCATGCCTATGCGTGTAGAGGATTTTTCTCTAGGGGCAATCAATCTGAGGTGACTCAGAGAGCATATCTTTCACAACCGCAGTCAAAGCATTGCCTGACCCTGCCAAGTCCCTTGGAAAGCTCCCCGTGGTCTGCATTACATGTGAGAGGACTATTGAATTCTGCTGCTCTCTAATGGGCCTGTTTAAAGGGGGTTGGCACCCATGCAAAGTAGACTCCAACATAAACGTAATATATCTTCAAAGAGGGACGAACTTCAAAATTGCAAACTTTGCTGATCAAAGTTACTTACTTTAAGCCAAGATTTAAGTACAACTGTGAGGAACAGCATCTGGAGAAGAGTACTAAAGAGCAGGCAGGACACACGCAGATCATGCTTAGCAATTGAAGCAAAAAATAACGTTTATTGGAGGGAGAAAACTAAACTGCTCACACAGGTTACGGGACTTCAGAGGGCCCTCTCCAGCTCACAGCCAGCGAGTTCAACGCTGTTGCACCTGACTGACTTCTGTCCTCGCCAGCATCCTCATCTGAAATGCTCACCCACTGTCTGAATGTGAAGTGAATGTTCTCCATGGGACACACCACGACCCCACTCCTGGACAGTTTGGACTGGTGAATACAGAGGAGCACATCATGGCTCCCTTGTTGCTCACATGCCCAGTCCCTGGCTGGTGGAAAGCAGGATGGGTGGGGTGGGGTGCGCAGTCAGTTTGCAGTTCCAGCTCTTGGAGGTGGGAGCCTCCCCATGCTCTCAAGTATGGCACATGGAATCCACAGTCCCTCTGCATGTCTCAGGGTGAGGCACACATTTCTGAAGGGAAAGACCAGGCTGATTGCAGTGAGACCAACTCAGTGATGTTAAAACACCTATTTTGGGGGAAAGCAGCCTTTTTTTTTCTTTTTTTTTTTTTTTTCTACAGCCCTGGGGGCTGTAGAAGAGCCAGGTGAGAAATGCAGGTGCAAGAATACTCTCCCAACATGCCACCCCCTGCCAGAGCAGCCTGGCTCGCCGGTGGGGTAAGGATGGGATCTGCACTCCTCTGATCACCTGGGAGGGTCTCCGGCTTGCCTGGAGCAAGCTCTCCCCACTGGTGGGCTTCAGGTGCAGCAAAGCCCTCGCTGCTTTCTGCAAACCACTCTGCCCAAGAGCATCCCACTGACGGGCTGATCCACACCCTGCACCCTGCTACCTGGCCAGAGGGCTGGGCTGACCCAGGACCCACCACCCCGTGGTGAGGGGCTGAGACCATACCCCACTGGAGCCTCTGCAGGGAGAGGTTTGCACCCATCCTGCAAATGTGCCAGTGTGGGGTGCCCCAAGGACAACGTCCCACAGATGGTGCATTGAGCTTTGCCCAGGCAGACTAGAATATTTTGTAATTGACATCATTTGAAGGATATTTCCTTACTTTGGGAATTTAAGTAGTTGAAAAGAAATGTCTCCCGATACCCTCCTAGAGGATGAATGACACACACCCCCCTCAAAAGTGTTCCTCTGCAGTGGGGCAGCTCTGTGGGCTCCTCTGGAGCACAGCCACCCCAGAAGGGATCATGGGCAGGAACCATGGGGAAACTTCAAAGCACTCTATGACTGATATCAAGCAATAAAAGGTCTTAATCCCAATCCAGCAATTACAGAACACACCTCAATGTGGTGATCTATGCATACGCCTTATAGGCATGTCATCCTATGATGCCTGGCTGCTGGTAGTATGATCTACAAAGGAAGAAGAGAGAGTTTCAGATGCCCCTCTGTCACTCCTCTTGTGCTATGACAAAACTGGGTCTTTCTTAAATCCATTTGTAACCCTGAATTTCCTGTGTTTTGTGTAATTACAGTGCCCCGTGCTTTACTTCAAATTGCTGACACATTCTTGCAATAGGAGGAATTTTTAAAAGTGTAGCCAAGTAATTTGATTTTGAGAAGCGCTGTAGAAGAGACAAGGGTAGATGCATATAATTTGTCTCCTAACAGCTTTATGAGTGTCTCTCTCACAGGAAAGGTAACAATTCCACCCAGAAATAATTCCATTAGACATGAAATATCAGAGCTGTGAATCACTGGGCATTTCAGAGCATCACTTCACAGCAGGAGAGCAGCTGAAAACTGCACCAGAGAAAGGAGTTTAATTCTTATTGTAGCACTAGGGAGGAGAATGCAATCAAAAACAGCTATAGGAAGTTGTACTAAAGAAGAACTATCATCTAATTTACTAGTTGCCTTCCTGGGAAAAGGAAACTGGGAGATTATAGTTATTCTTCCAGCAATACTGTTGATTTGGTCAGGGTAGTAACTAGGATTCTCAAGACTGCAATTAAGGGCTCAAGAAAACGTGTTAAATAAAGTCCTCTGAAAGAGTGCATTGTAGTGACACCACACACACATTGCTTTTAGGTATCCATATTGTAGGATAACAACTGGTTCTGCCAAGGAAAAGCTTTTCTGATGTTCTGAGAGGGCAGTGAGACCAATCTGTATCAGAGGTTTATAAAGTCAGAATGGATTCTGATCGGGGAGGGGGGGGGGAGGCAGTCAGTTATTGCCAGTTTGAAGGTTTTAGCTCCGACTACATCAGAAAGCCACCCGTTCTTGTTCCTCTCTCTGCAGCTAGACATAACACCACTATTTCAATGCAGATGACTATGGGAGCTTCCCTTCCTCAAAGGTGGTCCTGGAAGATCATCACTAGTTAGCCACCCCTAACTTTTAGGATTTGCTCCAATTTGCAATGGGATAAAGCTGTTTCCCAGTGTCTGCTGCCAATGACCACAGTGGGTTTTCTTACTCTTCCCTATCGCTGAGGTGAAGAGGAGGAGAACAAGTATGTTTATTCTGAAAACTATACATTGGAATTGGGGCCCTCCTGAGTTGCCATGCTAGTTTATACTCATGGGAGCTGGCCAGAAGAAATAAATTCACAGAAATTGCATGGACCTTAAGCACTCAGTACCTCTGAAAGCTAGCACATGCTACCTATCTCCTGTGTAAAATCGGAGTCAAAGGCTATTATAAAAAATAAAGAAGGCCCTTGTAGCTGGCAGCATGTCAGGGTTGTTACACCAAAGTGTAGGCATCTAGAAAAGGTAATCTGCAGAGTATTGGCCTTACATGGCTTAACTGGATTAGCCTTTACATCCTAAATGTCTGCACTGTGTCTAAAAGAGGTAGCAAGTGACTTTCGTTGAAGCAGTCCTCTTTTACAAGCAGTTGGTGGAAAGCCGTTATTCACAGAGGTGCCTGGTTGCCTAATACCATGATGAAGACAGAGAACATGTATTACAGTGGCTGTTTGCAGAGGCAAACGTGGGACATGGTTAACCATGTGCTTAAACAGGAGAACATGCTTAGCTGTGAAATCTCTGCAAAAACTGGTGACAGTTTTTTCAGCTGCAGTTGTGACACTAGGTGTCAAAACCCTTTGCCAAGTCAGTTTTTTCATGACAGGGCTCAGTCCTTCTTTAGGAATTGTTTTATTTTTTTCCAATTTTTTTCTTTTTTTCAGCAGGCTGCCGAAGAGAATTGAAGAGAATTGCTGAAAAGAAACACTTTAACCCAGGTGTTTGCCTGGTGAGGGGACAGAGAGCCAAGAGCCTAGAGGTCCTCCTTCCCAGGGATCCAAGTCTGTGGCTGACTGACACCCTGGGCTCCTAGTTGGACCATCCTGGAGCCACCTCCAGTGTTTGGCACTGAAGTGGTTGTCAGGGGCCTGTCCTGTAGACAGGAGCACCTTTCTGCTTTTCAGAGACTCTCAGCATAGTCAGAATTATCAAAATGATCTGTGAAATGGACTGTCTTCCTTCTCTGCCCTTCTCTCAGGATCCCAATGCAACTCTCAGCTTCCCAGGATCCAGGACTGTAGTACAGTGTGGAACAAAGGCCTCAAATGAGAGATTTTTTTAAGGACAAAAAGCTTCACCACTCTTAAATAATGAATACAATATGTTGCTGCATTTATGTCATATATATGTAACCACAAAAACACAAAAGAAGTGATCCTACATTTATCTAAGATGGAAAATTTTGTAACAGAATGGGTGCTGCCGGAGATGTCTGTGTCTACAGAGAAGTGTCTGCATAGCAAAGAGGTAGATGTCCAGTTTGGCAGAAGACCTTGCTAAAATCATTTATGTTGTGTCCTATGCATTTGCCTTGAACTGTCAGGAGGCCTTCAGCATGTCCTTTGCAATTTCCCATCCTTTTTCTTCATAAACTTCAGTTTCTCAGGTGAAATCCAAGAGTGATGCCCTTCTGGTCTCTGAATGTCATTTTGCATTCAAAGTAGTTGCTGATCATTGGCAAGTGACATGAGCTACTCCAGACATTTATTTAAGCATTCCTGTGCACTAATCCACACAAAGTAATAAGCAGTGTGATCTATCATGTGCATGCCTAAGTATAGGGAAAAAAAAAGACAGTCCTGAGAACTGTGCTGAGATGATGTATGTCCTTGCTAGAAATGCACTGAGTTTGTAAAGGCAGGGCAAAAATAAATAAGAGGGGGGAAATTCACTGGTTCCCACCTTCCTCCTAACAAACAAATCATAATGGCTTTCCAGGCCTCCCCTGAGATTCTTCTTTGCTCTGTTCTCCCCCCAGCCACAATGAAAGAGGCTTTCCTTCCACTTGAACTGATCTTTGGCAAACATTGCCCTTCCAATTAAGACCTGAAATGTCCTTGTGGACTGCTGTTCCTGGAGACAGCAGGGAGAAGGCTCTCCAAAGCCACTCACATAAAAGTCAGGACAGAGAATAATTACCTGAATTCATAAGGTTAATTCCAGTCTAGACGAAGTACAGAGAGAAGTCATCTAGAGGTTTCCATCAGAGAACAATATGTTTGTCTTTCTGGACCCTCTGGTGTGCTCATGCTGGCTGCCTACTATATACTATGAATATTTCTTTCATGGACTGTTGAGCAATAACTGTGTCTGAGCACTAGGCTTGCTGTCCTCCTGTCATTATCAGTTTTATAGCCCAGTGAGAGCCTCCCAAGAATGAGGCTTTGATTTGGCCTGGCTCACTGGAGTAAATGGAAAGCCTCCTGTGGACAGCAGGCTGGGCGTGGGTGTTTGGCACTGGGGAAGTCATTGCCTGAGTGAACTACAGAAAATCTATTAAAAACATAAAACAAAAACTGCTGCGTGAAAACATAAAGGTGAAGCCTAGAGTGAATTAATATACAACCTCAATAAAAAGGGCCAGTATAACTAGAAGAGCTAAAAGAAAAACATCAGACTGCAGGAACTTCAGAGGGTTGCATTGAGCATGTTCCTATCCAGCCTAAGTTCTCCAGATTTTGCAAATTCCTGCTAAGGGGCCGATACTGCAGGCAAATAACTGACTTGAGACCAGCCATGTGATGTGCTGTGAAATGCTTGGGTCTTCACAGCACAATTATCTGGGTTTCATGGCACTGCTGTGTATTGTATTAACAATGTTGTCACTGCTAGTATGGTTGAAGGATTCTGTGTAAGCTTGGCTTGTGAAAAGGAATATCCTTCAAAGCAAGGCTTTTGCCACACAGCTACAACTCTTGTGTGCGCTCCTGTGCAAGGGTATGTGAAAGGGGCAAAGAATGGCACCATGCTCATGCATTTCTTGGTGGGTGGTGCATATGGTATGTGCCATCTCTTCTTTCCCAACTACAAGTCCCTGTCTTCCTTAGGTCCTAAGCCTCCTAACTGGCTTTGGTACCACCAGTTTTACACTCTTGCCAAAATCTTTTCTTTCTTTGGCTTTGGCAGTTCTGTGCTTCTCAAGACCTCTTCCTTTTTCTCTGGTTATTACTTTAATGCTTCTTATCAACAGCTTCCTCTGGTCTTCTCTTTTCTTCCTTTGGAAAGAGAATCTCATAGTACATTGGTTTTCTTCTCTTCATCCTGACTGTGTACTCTGATGTACTTCTAAAAGCGACTCATTAACCTGGAAGTCACATTATTAGGCTAAAACTTCAATATCCATTGCATCTTACTCCCCTTCCCTCAGTGATCACCACTCTCCTTGACCTCAGAGGTCTCACATTGACCACTCTCCTTGTCTTTCAGGTCCACTGTAAAGTGACTTCCCACAGCCTGAGTTACTTGCTGTGCCCAACATGGTGTTCATAATAGTCCACTGTGATGGAAATTTAAGAATCCTTCCTCTTCTTGGATCTTACTACTATCAAAACCACTTAAACCTAATGCATGTGCACTGATAAAGTGATTTCCTCCCCTGTTTTATCCCTTTCTGTTCCTGTCTTCCTTACAATTACACCAAACACAAATATTCTCTGTTCCCTTTCCAGGCTTCTATCTGTTTATTTACTTTAATGCCTTGTTGACCTGCATCCTCTGTTATGGCAGAAATTTGAGGCTCATTTGCCCAGATATCTGGTTTCCCACTGAGCACACGCACTCTTTCTTCATCGCAGAAGGAAGGCCCTCCTGATACTAGTCTTTAAAATCAGTGTCTGATCACTTTTTCTAGGCATTTTTATTGTGCTGCCTACACAATGGTGCCAATTAAGCACGATTGTGCAGGCATCCAAGGAAATAAAAAAGGCTGGGTTTTGTGCTTTTTTCCCCACGTATTTACATGTATGTGACTGAACTACTCATAGATATTGCAGGATCTATTTAAATAGGACGAGAGTATGCGAGGAGGAGGCAGGGTATGTGTAAAGAGCTGGACTGTGACCTAAGTTTTGAAGCCAGGTCTCCCACTGCTTTTGAATGCTCTGAAATGCCACTTGCTTGTGCCTCTGTTTCATTATCTTAGAAACAGGAATAATTTTGTTTACCCTGTTTACAAAGTGTTTTGAGACCAAGTGATAAAATAAGCTATGTAATAACCACTCAGCATTGTTTCTCCTGTCCCATTCTTTCTTGTTATATGTCACACCAACTGGTTTCATCTGCTGCTAAATTAGACCATGGGCATCCTGAAGGAATCCTACATTTTTCACAGTATGGTGGCAGAGGCATTGCAGTGCTCCCTAACTTTCAGGTACTAAGGCAGCACAAACAACAATTATATTAAAAGCACCTCTCCTGGAGCTGTGGACAGTGATGCAAAGGCGAATGCTAGCTGTCTGTGCTCTATAATGGGGATCTAAAGCAATTTCTTGTGACATTTTATAGTCTCCTGGTTGCCTGAAAGCGACCCCATATGGGATGTAAATTGCATGTGTTGCTGCCATATGCTTGGGGAAAAAAGATCCATTTGTTTTTTTAGAATAGAGAAGCCTGCTGAATTCAAACCAGAAGTCAGATACACATCATGTTCATCCCAGCTTGTGTTAGGGCTGTAGCAGTTCTTTATTCTTTTGCTTTTGAGTGCTGCATAAAGCTTTGTTTGGTGTAGCTGAGCTTCTATCACAGGGAATTTGTATATTACTTTTGAAGGGAGGTATGACATCCTGGCTGAAAACGGTATTTTCACTCTAAGGCAAAAAAAACAAATAAGCTCTCCCATATAATACATGAAGCCAAACTTAGGCATAAGCCTGACTCCATGAATTTCCTGACTTCATGAGTGTTCTCATCACTTACATGAGGTCTGAATTTGGCCTGGGATGTACATTAGTCCACTAGATTGCTATTTGAAAGCTATAAAGTTTTTGCTTAATCTTTTCAAGATTTTTATCCGTCTCTACTAATTCACAGGAAAGATATATAGAATGGGTAGGGAGTGTTGTTTTCTCTCTTCTCTGTTTCTCTGTTCTGACACCTTATAATTTTTAGGGATTCTTGTTCCTTTTTTGAGACCTATAGCAGTTTTACAGCTATGCAGAAATACAAGAAACAGCAACTGGGGAGGCACTGAAACTGCCAGGCTGAACATCTATCTGCATTAGCAAGATACACAAGATATTGATCTTACCTGACCCCTGCAGTAATTCTAGAAACAAGGCAAATTTTGCTGAAGCAATTGTGTTCTGAAAAGAACAACACAATAGTTTAGGCCCTTAACAGTATCTGTGATTTCCTAATAGCATCTTTCTCACTTTGTTTTTTTCCTTTGGCCCTGAGCCTTAAGACTTATGAATCAGAAGCAGCATGATCCTCAAAGGGTATTTTCCCTCAGGAAAAAAATAATGCCAGGCTGTCAGATTTAAAATATTTTTCAGGATCCACATAGTGGAGCAGAAGAAAAATATTTTGCTTCCAAAATACACATTATACAGGTGTCTTCTGAGTTTAGGGGGTGAACAACTGCTCAGCAGCTGCATAAAAAAGACGCTGCAGGGCAGGTGCCTCACCTAACTTCAGAGATCTACACTGCTGGCACTTTAGCATGAGTTAGCCCTATCAGCTCCCCTTGTAGGCTCGGGATAGAAACAGGCATTTCTGAGAGAGACACATTTCAGTGTGATGTGGACATCCAGAGCAGTCCAGAGGCAACATGTCTTAAACTCAGCTCTTGCTTTCTCCTAGCCATAAATAGGGTGCATGTGACTACCTCACATACAAACATCTCCAGTGAGAGGAGTCCCTCTCACAGTGTTTCAATTTGGGCTCCTGAAGTTAACAGCTGCTTTGAAAAGATGTGTGAATTGCTTCCCTTGGGTCAAAAAGTAAGCCTGCAATGCAGCTCCAAGTAAAGGTTAAGATGACTTAGTTTGTACACTAGTCACATCGCTGTCTCCGACTCTCTACCATGTTCCCATCTCTTTTGTTGCTTATTTTTTGATAATGTGACCAAATGAACACTTTTACTCTGAACATTTGAAAGAGCCACTTGCTGTCTTTCATTTACATACCAATAAAAGTCATAAACCGTGAAATAGGCTAGTCTTATATCATCCATGTTTCCACCTTCCTGCAGGGATTTGAATATGTCTCCCATGAAGAAATTTTAGGCAGTTTACCCACCTCTAGGCAAGGGCAAAGTAATCCTCCCTGTTCTCTGACCTACATATGGCCTGCCAACACAGAGCATTACACTCACGAGAGCGTTGAAGAGAGGTAAGGGTGAGCCAAGACTGTGAAAAAAGTCCCTGGAAGAGAAAAAAACAAAACAAAACAAACCAACCAACGAACCAACCAAAAAAAAACAACAACCAAAACAAAACACAACCAATCAAACAATAAATTAGAAAAGAAAAAACAATAATAGTGGGTAAAAAGTGAATTTTCCAAGTTTGCTGCTGAATGGAGCTTTGGTAGCACCTGGCTACTGAGGCGCAGAGCAGAGGCCTCAGGCCATGTGTGTGCTGCATCCCTCCAGTCCCATTTCTGTGGCATGGTCAGCACTGTTGTCTGTCTCACAACTGCTCCACAAGTAGGGGCAGTGAGACAACCCATCCTCTGAAAAGCTACAGAGCTGCAAAATTTGATTTCATTCTGAATCATTAATAAAAGTGACTGTCACGGACCTTTTTCATGGAGGGAAGTCTTCAAACGCTAAGAACAAATTGTTTCCTTTGGACTTACTCAATTAGACTTCATTTTGCATTTATGTAAAATAACAGCATAACATAAAAGCTGTGGCAATAAGGAAAGAACAGAATATTTCAACATCTTCTGGAAATATTTTAAGGAAAGCCAGTGAAAAAATAAAACATAACCAGTTTTGTCAAACCAGCATTTTCCATTTTCCACTGGGGGGGAAAAAAGAAATCTGTCTAAACCCCCTTTGCCTTATCTTTCTAATACATTCACCTACTATTTAAAATTAGGTATTAACCAATCAAACCCATGTATTTGTCATGCTCCTTTTTTGATTTCCTTTCTAGAAGACAGAAGGTCATCTAGTGATTTATGTTGACCTGTGAAGACTGATAGACATTTTTTCTGATGGAGACCAGCCTGGAGACTTTCCATCTCTGTGTCATATCAGGATTCAGGTTTCAGGCACCAAAAGGAAAGTTGGTAGGAGAGTGAGCAGGGAGGGACTGCCACGGGATGGTCACAGATGAGTAAAGGTTGACCTCACTGCTTAAAACCAGGCCAAGCTGAATGTAAAATAGTTGTATAACATCAGCACTTGTCATTATCCCCTCATCAGTCTGTTGTGGGACATCCAGGCATCCGTTGTGTTCACCCCTGAAATAAGCAATACCTTAGGCAGCAAGTGAGTAAAATCCCAGACCATTCTGGAAAGTAAATACTCCTCTGTCCCTCTGAAGATCATCTGTCCTCTCCTCAGTGATCTCTTCAGCAATAGGTTACTCTAGTAGACTGTGGCTGAGCTCTTACAAAATGCTGATAACATGCTTAGGCCAGAAAATGAGCTTGTGCACTGTTGGCCAATCCAGCAATTACTAAGCATCATGTTAGTTTTCTTTGGGAAGAAACAATGATTACAGGAAAGTCACACCACACTGCATTAACAAAGCATTCAAAATGGTTTTATGAATTTGATAATATTTTACAAATAGTTCTGTAACTATGTCCTTGGGCAAGGAGATTCAAATTGAGACTTAATTTAGGGAACACCTCCATTGATTAAAAAAATATGTTCCTGAGAACAGCTGGAGCCATTTGCCAAGATAAATCAGATCCTACTCTCAACTTTTATGGGTTGCTAAACCCATGAAATATATGGTATGTCTAGGATTTGTTGGCTGCATTCTTCTGCTATGAAGAGATACTGTAGTTCACTAACAAAGAAAAACGATGGACCCAGCAGGCTACGGCAAAGCCATATCTTCTTTTCTCATTCTTACTGATTAGAGCTGAGAGAAAACTGCTCTGGTGAAACCTCTCGAGCCTTCTTTTTCCCATATTAGGCAGGAACTGAAAACAGCCTGGGTCTCCTATTGCCTCTTTTACCTCTAGAAAGGAAAGGAAGTTATCATTGAGCTTTTTTAAAGGTAGATCAGAAGATTAGCTGTCACAAAGACCTGGAAAGAGTAAAGGATTTTTAGGAACACTGCTCCAAGAGATTGTCTTAGGGACAATGAAGTCCCTCAAGTGTCTAGCATCTCCAAATTTATTAAAAACACATCTTCTTTTCTGGACATTGCCAACTTATCTAGAGGAAAAAATAAAATTACTTATCCTAAGGGTGGTTAGTGTTTTGCAAAAGCAACAGAAGCAAAAATGTATTTCATTATCTTTCCTTCTGCCTCCCCTCTCAAGCAGGATAGAGCATCTCCACAAAAAAAAAAAAAAAAAAAAATTTCTCACAAACAGTTGCACCTGAAAATTCCTGGATAGGGAACCACGGGGATATGATCCCTATCATCCAGTGGTGAACTTATTTTGGGTGCTGAAGATAGAAGTGATCAAGGATGAGGAAGATGAAAGCAAAAATGCAGGCAAAAATGAATAAAAACAGAAGGCAGATCTCAAAACACATGAGGCATCACAAATGTATGATGAGGCACCACAAAAGGATAACAAAATTCTTTGCTGCTTTTCAGTGTAAGTTCAGAGCTCACAGAAAGGTAGGTACAATTCCAAACATCACTAGAAAAGATGGGATGCAAATGATCTGCTCAATTTGCATCTTGCTTCACTTTCCTGTGTTCCTTGGGTGTGGTAGCTGCACAGGTAAAGGGGGGACTTGTACTTAGGGGTCCTAACTGGTGGCCAGTGAGATGCACAGGGTTTTCTTATGGAGATCTTGCATTTTCTCCTTCTGTTGTTTTGCTCAATCTCTGTTACTATTCATGTTACAGTTGTTCTGCTAATCTGTAAACTGCTTTGAAAATCTCCTAGTTAAATTATCAGCCAAAATTCAAAGTGTTGCTTTTGCTGGCAGTTAAGAAAGAAATCACAGCATTGCATTATACAAAAATGTTAAGCTTTCTATGCTCACTCCCTCCTTTTTTTTCCTCCCTTTTCTTTGGCCTGGATAGAAAGCAGTGGCAAATACGTTATTAACACTCATGGGGAAAATATTTCCATTGTGAAGTTCCCAGGAGATATTCTATTCAGTTTGTGATTTCAGTTCTGAACTTTCAGGCTAATTCTCTTAGCAATTCCTCTAACTTAGCCTCAGGAGGAAGGGAATTCTTCTGAAATTTTTTCAATAGTTGGCTGAACCCCCCTCACCTTTTTGTTTTGGCAGTGACAGTTATGTAGCCTTTTGCTATGTGGAAATGTGCAGTTCCCTAGCAACTGATGTAATGGAAAGTACCACAGGTGAGCTCCAAAACGCCTGCAGTGAGGACATGTCTTTCTCCACTTCTGTGCCAAACACAGAAAATTCCCACATTAAACTACTGACATTTTGTCAACAAATAGCATTGCTTAGACCAGTCAAGATATACATTAGGGACAGAATCACAGAATCATAGAATTGGTCTAATTATAAGAAACCGTTAAGATCGTGAAGTCCAACTGTTAACCCAGCACTGATCACCACTAAACCATGTCCCTAAGTGCTACATCTGCACACATTTTAAATACCCCCAGGGATGGGGACTCCACTACTTCCCTGGGCAGCCTGCTCCAGTGCTTCACAACCCTTTCCATGAAGAAATTTTTTCTAATATCCAACCTAAACCTTCTCTGGCACAACTTGAAGCCATTTCCTCTTGTCCTACTGCTTGCTACATGGGAGAACAGACCCACCCCCACCTCGCTACAACCTCTTTTCAGGGAGCTGTGGAGCGCAAGGTCTCCCCTGAACCTCCTTTTCTGCAGGCTGAACAACCTCAGTTCCTTCATCCACTTCTTGTAAAACTTGTGCTCTAGACTCTTCAGCAGCTTCGTTGCCCTTCTTTGGACAGGCTAGAGTATCTATAATGCCCTCCTTGTAGTGAGGAGCCCAAAACTGAACACAGTACGCAAGGTGCAGCCTCACCAGTGCCAAGTACAAGGGGACAAAACCTTCCCTGTTCCTGCTGGGCATGCTACTTTTGATACCGCCCAGGATGCCATTTGCTGCCTTGGCCACCGGGGCACACTGCTGGCTCATGTTCGGGTGGCTGCTGATCAACACCTCCAGGTCATTTTCTGACAGTTTTCCATCCTCTCCTCCCCAAGTCGGTATCATTGCCTGCGGATGTTGTGAAAAAAAGGCAGGATCTGGCACTTGGCCTTGTTGAACCTCATCCCATTGGCCTTGGCCCATTGATCCAGCCTGTCCAGATCCCTCTGTAGAGCCTCCCTACCTTCAGGCAGAAAAACACACCCACCTAACTTGGAGCTGTCTGCAAACTTACTGAGGGTGCCCTTGATCCCCTCATCCAAATGACTGATGAAGATATTAAACAGAATGTGCTCCAGTACTGAGCCTTAGGGAACACCACCTGTGACTGGTTGCCAGCTGGTTTTCAATCCATTCACCACCACTCTTTGGGCCTGGCCATCCAGCCACGGTTTTACCCAGTAAAGCCTATGCCTTATCCAAGGCATGAGCAGCCAGTTTCTTCAGGGGAATGCTGTGGGAAACAATGTCAAAGGCTTTACTAAAGTCCAAATGAACAACATCCATGGCTTTTCCCTCACCCACTAAGCGGGTCACCTTGTCATAGAAGGAGATCAGGTTAGCCAGGCAGGACCTGCCTTTCATAAACCATGCTGACTGGGCCTGATCGTCTGGCTGTCCTGTATGTGCCACACGATGGCATTCAAGATGATCTGCTCCATGACCTTCCCTGGCACTGAGGTCAGACTGACAGGCCTGTAGTTCCCCAGATCCTTCTTCCAGCCCTTCTCCTAGACGGGTGTCACGTTTGCTAACCTCCAGTCAACTGGGACCTCCTTGGTTAATCAAGACTGCTGATAAATGACCGAAAATGGCTTGGTGATTTCCTTCACCAGCTGCTTCAGTGCCCTTAGGTGGATCACGTCTGGCTCAATAGACTTGTGTGCATCTAAGCGGTGAAGTAGGCTGTCGAGGCCAATAGGATGGTTTTAAAAGTAGCGTGGATTAAGCTAGAGAAAAATCACCCAGTTACAGAAACGAGCTATGCTTTTGGTAGCTGGGGATGAAGTCATTAGTATAATTAAGATTTCCAGAGAACCTGCTAGTGCTAATGGTACCGTGTAGGGTTAGCATGGACCTACTTGCTCTTGTGATGGCTAAGAAACAGAGTAGAACACATACAGGAAACAGCCTAAAAAAGATAAACCCATTCATCTCTATTAATTCCATTTTCTTCTCTCACCCACTTGACCTCTCTTTCACAAACAATACACATGTATATTCTTCCACCCCTTTTTTCATACTGCACATTGACTTGTGCTGACAGCTGAAAAAAGCAAGCAGTTCAGGATGTCAAAGAAGTAGTGTATTTTTCAGCCTTCTGGAACAAGGAAACTTAGGCAATGCTGTAACACTCTATCCTAACAATAGCAAAGAGTACTAACAATGGCACATACTCCAAAGAAAGATGGGTGCAAGGGATGTGTTTTGAAGTGTGCGTAGGAGAGAAGAAGAAGATTTTGTAAGCCAGATCGTTTCTGTGTTGTGATCATTACAGAAAAGATATTTTTTTCAAAACCCTCAGAAACCTCAGAAAAGAGGAGATGTCCCTGTCCTTCCCACAGTTCCTCCTTCTAGACTGGAAAGAAAACAGCGTTGGACATGTTTGTGAGGACGAGCTGTGTGCAGTTTCTCTCACACGGGTGCAGTGACGGCACCAAAAGGCCCGGATCAGATGGCGGGCGTGTGGGTGGGGAGTGGATTGCTGAGATTCCAGGAGGAACAAAGGGAGAATCGCTGGTTATTGGGGGAACAGCAAATGTGCACAGGCACAGCTTCAGGCGTGTTTAGCCACCCTTTGCTGCATAAGCATATGGGACATGAACACTCTGGAGGGGTATTATCTAGTAGGAAGAATGTGGTAGGATAATAATACTCCAAGATGATTAATAGGAGTGTGGTGAGAGTTGCTGTTTATATCCAAGTATTCTTCTCCCCTGTGTTATGAATCATCTGATGCAGCAGAAACTGAGAACAGAGTATGAAGGGCTCATGACTATGTACTGCTAAGGTAGCACAGGACATACTGGCACTTTGGTGAGCCCTGCAGACCTGCTCTCCTTCCAGTGAGAAGAGCAGGAAAAGCGTATCACTGGTCTTCTCTGGCTTTCTTCTTGGGTTTTTTAGAGTTAGGCCAATAGTTGGACTTGATGATCTTAAAGGCCTTTTCTAACCTAAATAATTCCATGATTCTGTGATTATGAGTCTCCTCCTTTCCCTTCAGCCCCACAGAAATTTGCAGGAGGGAGAAGGTCATCTGAAACAACACAAAAAAAGTTATGTTTGGACAGCTGAATTGAGGCCTGAGTGTCCCCTCTAGGCTGGGGAACCGACATATTCAGGACAGACACGCTCGGCCTGCTCCTTACTTTTTGGAGACACAGGGTCTCCACAGCATGCCTGGGGACTGGGGAGATACAGGGGGGAAGGGGAACACTGTTGTTTGACATTGTGCCCCAGAAAAGAAGCTGGTCTGTCACTCTGTACTGGGCTCAGAAAAATGTATAATTGTACTGGGAGAGGGACAGCTCCTGCCCTGTTTCTCATCACTGGTTGCTTCAACAGAGCTATTGGTGCATCCTGAGAGGGGTTAGATGAGCAGTTTTGCTACAGCCACAGCCCATGCTGGCAAAGAAGTAAGTTTTTCCCAGAGATGAAAAGGGGGAATTTTTTTTATTTTTTTTTTTTTTTTACAATACACTTTTTCACAATTAATCAGCCAAAGCCTAACAAGAATTCTACTTTTCCAGCCAAAAGGTTTTGCTGCTGCTGAAAACCCAGCACCCTCCAAAAGACTGAAGATATGGAAGTTTTTTGTGAAACATCACAATGGCCTTTTGTAATGGAAAGCATTAAGCAAAGTAAAATGACAGGGCCCTATTCCACTCCTCTTGAAGTAATCAGTAAGTGATACAGGCTTTTAAGAGAGGATAATGAGGATAGAGTTGCTTATCACAGAAACAATGACATTTAAAAGGGTGTCCAACAGCAAAATCATCCTGCAAGTTGTGAGTGCTGTTGTGCCAAGCCCCTGTGTTGCCTTGTGTGATGCTCACCGAGTCTGGAATGCAAAATCACCTGCTTTGATGGAAACCACAACTCTGTGAGATATTTTCAGAAGTCATTAATGAGATTTTTCTTTGGGATTATCAGTACAAAATGGAAAGCCCAGGGAGGACAGAAGGGGCAGTTGCTCTCTAGCAAAAATATAACCACATCTACATAAAACAGAATCTCAGGTTTACCAGAAACTAAAAAAATTGGTTAAAAATTAAGTTAAACGGGGCATCACATGACTTGATACAAATCTGGTCTCATGCTGAATTAGAAGTGCACTGGTGTTGTGTATAGACAGCCCTTCTCAGTCCTGTGACAGGCAGGCTGTCTATAACACTGCTCTGTTTGATGTTCCGTCACGTGTCTTCCTGTCTGACGAAGACCTTGTGCCATCTTCCCAAAATGTGCACAGCTGACAGGTGGTCATTGTCATGACTGTGTCATCCAGAAACACGTCCTGGCACACAGTCATACTTGTATCCTGTTTCACTGTAGATGACACACTCACCTAGTTATGTTCAGTCTGCAGATGTGACTCCAGAGTGCTCATCCCCTCGCTATTAATGGCACAGTCAGGCACGCATCATGACAGTGGCTGAAAGTCTGTACAACTGATTCAGAATGGGGGTGTTAGTAAGTGGGTTTTGATTTCTCCTAGGGTGCTAGGGCTTTATCCCAGCTTCCTGCAATCAGAGGTTTTGAGTTTTCCTACACTGCTTCTAAACCACAATGTTCAAGAGCTGCTAATGACAGATTTTTGTAAACCTGTTTCTGGGTGTTGCATCAGCAGGCTGTGTGGGAGCTGGAACACATGGTTCTGCCACAGTAGTGGCAGAGCAGCCAGGGTCAAAGGGCACGACCTCCAAGTTCCCTTAGCATGCCAGGTACAATTAGCTTTATTTTTCTTCACGTGTAGCCTCTACTCACTCAGGGCTGGAAAACAATTTCAAGGTGTCTGGGAGGTGGGATGAACTGTGTGCCTCAAATGGTCTTACCTGCAAATCTGCCTCTGCATGATTCTGAATCGAGGCTGGGTCTGAGGTCAGACAGTGAATGAGCCCACTCAGGCACCAGGATGAGGATCGAGATCTCTGCTTGCATTATCTGTTCCTGTGAGTTCTTTCTCCAGGCTCAGACAATGTCCAAACATCCTGGTTCTGTTTTTTACATAGTCTCCTCTGAGATCACATCAGCCTTCCTGATGGACATTTTTCTGGTTTTGGTCCTGAAGCCATAGCCAGTGCACATTTCTGCTCATATTGTAATTAATTAATGTCTGACTCCTCAGGAAGTCTCTGGGAAAGTCCCTGATGTTGTCTTTGCTTCTACTTCTCAGCTGCTGAGTTTCAGAAGAAAACTTTGGAAGATGAGGCCATGCTATAATGGAGCAACTTGTTATACTGCTTATTAGCTAAAGGAAGGCCACTGTGACCCGTGAAGAAAATTTTTGGAGTGCTATAAGAAATTCAATCATCTTAGTCATAAAATATGAGTGGGTTAAAACCCCACAGTTCTTTGTTTAAATATTGTGTTTTGGGCAGAGTACAGAGCTGCCCAGAGTGTGCTATTAAAATACAGTTAGGCAGAATATTATACACTATTGAAAAACCATAACAGCATTAGCAAAAGAGCTGTGGTATGAAACCAAATAAAACCATGTATTTTGTAACAGCTCAAATACACTCTGACTCTAACTGATTACTAAATTACTGCTGTAGCTGCTGCATGGACATGCTAGGAATACACAAAGAGTTGCTCTGACAAGTACTCAAACCCTTTTCTCTGTGGAATGACAATTCCCATTTTTTTCAGTCTCTCGTATTCCTTCCTCTCTGTTCAGATGTGCTTCATTCTTCAGAGACATCTAGTCATTTGTGTTACTGTAGCACAATTCATACCTCAAGACTCAACAGAGTAATTGTCATAGCAAGAAAAAACCAAGATGTCACTGAAGACACCCTCTTCTGAACAGGTTATCTCTACCTTTTCCAGTGAAAAACTCTTTTGTTTAGTTTTATCCTCCCAGCAAGATGCAAGATCTGCTTTTTCAAAATATTGTTTCTTTTCTGTAGCTACTGGGTACAGTATAAAGCTATTTCTGTATCCTGTTTGGTTCCCATCTTTTACATACATTTCTCCTTACGAGCACAGGTCCACGCTGTCTGCCACCAGGTTTATGAAAGATGGGGCTGTGCCTATCCACGCACACACCAACCCCTGATCAGCTCCCCCATCAATACAGCCAGTGCTGCCCTCGCTGCCCAGTCCAATCTGCTCCAGCACGAGTCTGCACGCGCGCACTCACACCCGGCTGCTATTACATCAGAAATTACCTCCTGCCCAAGCAAGTCCCAGTTGAGTCGTAACTTCCTTTCACACAGGAGAAAGCTCATATCTCTCCCCAAAGGCTCCATTTCAGTGTCCCTTTGTATCCAGGAGGGCCTCAGTGAATCCACTAACTTTGCCCAGAAAAAAACACATATGGAATATTTCGAACCAGTGCCACCTGTCTGCTACAGGCTTTTCCTCTCCCCAGCCTCACCATTCTCAGCATGCTGAGTCACCTGTCAGTGGAGAGAAGAAAACTCTTTCTAGGGATTTTGCCTTTTACAGAACAAAAATGTTGTACAGCTCCTATTTATTGCCCTCCCCCACACCTGAAAAATAACATACTTTGGGCTGTGTGCATGAATTAAGACAAGGTTGGAGCAATGGCTGTTTATCTTGATCTGCCTCTCTGGGCTCCTCTTCAGGGGCTAGGCCAGGAGAATAGGCTGATGGCTCTGTATTTGCATCCTAACTTATTACATTTGTGGTTTTTTCCTACTGCTCCTCTGGAAAAGATGCTGCCTGAGGCAAAGAAGGCTTTATAGCTTCCTGAATCATGACTCACATGAGGTGGAATGATCTCAGGGGTAACAATTGGGTTTAGGGGACATCTGAAAATTCTCCTGGTCCTCTCTTCTCTCCAGTATAAACACACTGGTCTCCTTTTCCCTAGCTTCACTTGCAGCACCTGTGCTATTTGTGTGGCAGGGGACAGTCACTGAGGCTTCTAGATTTTATTTGGTACTACCCGAACAGAATTACTGGCAGTGCTTAGACCTGAGAATTTGAGAAATTATGGGTATTTCTTGATTTAGCATCTGTAGATTCACCAAAACTTCCTGTAGAAGAGAAATATCCAGTCGAGAAACTTATTGTTTCAACAGCCTTTTGTTGTCTGAACATCGATCCTGTCTGGTCATAAAGATGAGCATCTGAGCTTGCAACTCTCATTCATTTCCTTAAATCCTCACTGTGGCTTTTGGAGTATGATTTTTTTAATTTTTTTTTTTTTTTTTAGCTAACTACAGACATTAGGACCCTCTTCTGCTTGACTGCTGTAGTCACGGGGAAAGATGTCCTTCTGAATTTTCTAAAAGAGCAAGATTTGCTCTTCTCCAAAGTGTGAAAACAACCCAGTGTACATCAGACTGAAGAGGCGTAATAATGACAATAATCTACTCAATGAGCATATACAGTTTCCATACTGGTGGCCTCCATGGGCCCCACAGTCCCCACAGCAAAGGCATTGCTTTTTCTCAATGTTCCCATTCCATTCGTCAGCACAAAATGGGTGAAGTGCAGCTCTCTGCTTGTTTCCACCAGTACATACACATGCACACACACAATCCATGTCAAGAGCCAGTGAAGACAACCAAATACCAAGCAATATACATCCAGCTGAACAATGACTGACATGATGACACAGGAACTCTTTATCTGACTCATGCACACAGAGCTGAGCCAAACTCTCAATGATTTTTCAGTCATAAATTGTTAAAAAAAAAAGTAATTTATTTTTCTTAATTCTAAAACTTGAAAAGATATGAACAAATTCACATGAGATTAAAAGAAAGAAATCAAATTACATTCAAAAATAAGATTTGGGACAGGTTAGTCTTAAAAGCAAACTTCTTCCAAATGGGTAGAATCTGCAGGTAGGTTTAATGTAGCAACAGGTGGGAAAACCACACGGTGCAATGCTAAGAAGTGGAGGGAGGTGACAGGGAAGAAAGAAGGTGCACTAGTGGGTATAGAAGATAGCAAAATATTTTTTTGGTTTGTAGGGATCTAGAGAGACTCTATATTTCTATAGCAGCCAGCTTCAAGGCATAGAGACCTCTTGACATTAACACAGTCTTCTGCAGACTGAAAGAAATAGGAATGTTTTCTGTACAGACTAAGAAAAAAAGCTAAAAATAGCCTGTAGAGTCAAATAATTCTGAATACTCAATAATTAAATTACACTTAGTACTTGCACAATACATTAATTTCCAGAGCAGTGCATGAACATTAATTAATAGTCATCATGACAACCAAAAGAGTGTATAAATATTATCCCTGGTTTATAAATATGATAAAAAAGGGGAGGGACAATAAGTAAAATGCCCAAGGCTACCGAGGAATTACTAGGAGAGGCAAGATGAGAAAGTGGGTATCTGTCGTTACCGACACCCGATCC
>NW_008621034.1:0-24836 GCF_000691845.1 Merops nubicus | reverse complement strand
CAGCCGCCCGCGTCCCCCGCCGCGGGCCAGGAGGGCTCTCTGCCCGGCTGGGGCTGGCGGGGCGCAGTTCCAGTCGCTGGAGTGAAAAAGAAATACCTGAGTCATGCGTTTGGCTCCCGGAACGCACTTTGGGTTCCCTGTGGCATACGGACAAGACCAGAGCAGTTTGGTACTCCGTGGTAACGGCAGCAAAATTGAAGTGATGTATCTGGAGCAAAACTTCTCCGAAGGGTACCTAGACCGATGGAGACACTGACTGCAAATAACTCCATTCGGAAAACCATTCAGGGAGCTAGAGCTTCCCCAACGGCTGCATTCTCCTCCCTCCTTCTTTAATTTTTAGCAAGCCAGAGCAGTCCCTCCTTCATGATAACAGACTATTGTGGAAGGCACTAAGGGAAATGCGTTCCTCCCTGATATTTAAGGAGATGAGATTGATTTGTTGATGTCTTTTTTTCATTTCTATTACTCCTCCAAAACTGTTAAAGATGTTTAACAATCTAGGTTTGAAATAACGAGGATGAGGATGGTTTTTGTAGTGACCGTTGATAATGTCTGAAGAACTGTAAGTGTCTCAGTGGAATTGTGTCTGCTCCAACAGGTTAAATTTAACATGCCAATTACTCTATATTTTCAGTACTGAACACTGAGCTGGTAGTTTCAATGCTACAGTGTGTGCAAAAAGAATCTGTGCTACTACATGTCAACCAGACTCTTACATGTCTGAATCCTGTACCAAATATGAGCAGTCAAGAATATTCTGCACTGTGACACATGTATCTTACCATACCTTTCCAACTTCCCAGGCCCTCTGGTAGAGGCTCTTTTCACCAAATTCATTCCCAGACATAAACAACCTAATTTGTCCTCAAACCCTTGTGAAGAGAATTGAGTTTTGTTGAAGGTGCTTTTATCACAAGAAATCTCTTGCCACCAGCACCTGAGCTGCACAATTATATCATTAATAATAACTTAAGCCCAATAGCTCAATACACAGAATTGAGCATTGATGGTTTTTTTATCCCAACCTGCAAATTACTGTACTCTGCCTCTCGCATGGCAACTCTGTGATTTTTTATGATCAGACTTTTTCCCTTCTTTGCTACAGGTTGGCTCTGCCACCACTACTACAGACAGGGATTCATGAGGTGCGACCTTCTTTGCTACAGGTTGGCTCTGCCACTGCTACAGACAGGGATTCATGAGGTGGGATTCTGCTGCTTCAGCTTTTAAACGTGCCAACTGGGAAACAAATATTTTTGATTGCACATTAATAGCAACTCTCTGCTGCCTCCTTTTCAAATGCTGGCTACTGCTGGCAATAACATGACAACACTCAAAATCAGTGATTACTTGAAAATTACAGGTTTGGATGATAAGTCCATTTCACTCAAGGATGTTACACATGGTAATGACCTAAAGAGAGATGGCTTTGGGAAGTGCATCAGTGCTCTTCATTTTCCCACCTTCTGGCTCACTGATAGTATTTTTCATCCTAGAAAAGTTAACAACAGAACCAAAAGAAAATCCCCTTCTTGCTTCCTCAGCTCGGCTTGAAGGAATGGGATCCAGACAAACCGCTGGAGGGAAGGAAGGCTTTTGGATTCTGCATTTTATTTTATTAGGTGTGAGTTATTTTGATTAAGTTGGCAAGAAGTGGGGAAAAAAGCCTCATGGCAGCTCTGTCCCCTCTCTACCCACTTCCCCATGCACATGTGCACTCCCAGCACCCACTGCCACATAACTTGGCCAGCAAAGGCTCAGAGAGGCAAGCCTACACTGGTGCTTTTTTTTTTTTTAATTAACTCAAACCATGAAGGTAGGGAACAGAAAGGGAGAAGCAAAAAAATGTGCAAATCACCCACTTTTTTTTCTCCCCAGTTTGGGCATTGCTCTCAGAGGTTGTCCTATGAATGAGTGGCATTCTTGTCAAGCTGCCTTGGAGCTCCCTGTGTGTGGTGACAAGGTGGCTACACTGCAGAGTAGCAAAACTGATGGGCAAAATCTGCCAGCCATGGGGCCTGGGGAAATCAGCACTCCTTCCTGACATCTCATACCTGCCCCTGGGCAGGCAAGGGGAGCTGGGAATCCTGGGGTTTATTCTTCCAGCTGTCACTAAATTTTTGTGTGAAGCTGGAGTTATTTAATTTCTCTGCTCATCAGTTTCTTGATAACTCTTCCCCCAGCAGAGGAAACAGGGAAATCAGAGCTCTGCCCTCCTTGCACTGCTGGGAAGGACCCAATGCATGTAGCAGAGTTCAAGTAATTTAAAGTCTAAGTTTTGCAAAGGTCTCAAAGATGGGCCTCACTGCCTGCATAGAAGGGTGATCTTGTATGTGAATGCATGTATCTATATCAAGGGATAACCAGAATGGGAAGTTACTAAAAAGAATGTAAAAGCCAAGATCAGAGGCAAATGTCCTTGCCAAGCTGAATGCCAGAAACACTGAACTAAGGAAGTTAAAAAGTGGTGCTTTAGCTCTCCAGTCCAAAGGACTTCCAGAGCAAGGGACAATGGGAACTGTGGTGCTGCTCAGCTGGGGTTTATTTGTAGCTTCCATTTTCTGTGTCCTTTTCTAACGTGGTTTCTGCCATGTAGATCTCATGCCTACAACATCTCTCTCCTTTGCCTGATGGTAACTGAGGAAGCAGAGAAGGACAAAATTGTATTTCTCCATAGTGAAACCAATACAAATAAAATTTCAGGTACAAATTTATCAGTATCTGCCTCCCTTCTTGGCACTGAGACCTTGCAAGGAGCCAGAAACACCACATACCACCTCCTTCCCTCCCTGACAGATCTCAATACAAACCTTGGGAGAGGAGCACAAAACTTGAGCCTGGAAAGGGTATGGAAAAATACAGCTTGGAGAGAAGAATTGCTCCCAAGGAACCCTCCATAGGCTCCCAGACTGATATAAGCCAAAAAACCTAGCCCTGGTCCTACTGAAATTAATAGCCAAACTTTGCTAAAGTCAATGCAGTATTGAGCAAGAGACCTGGAACTCCCCATAGAGCACAGAAAGGAAGGACAGACTTCTTCCTTGGCCACCTGCAGGGGAGGCCGAGGAAATAGCACAGAGTTTATATGAACCTCTTGGATTCTGCCTATGGGAAGATTCTTGTCCTATGGGACAAGACTAGGGAGCCCATGGAATATGCTGCTCAAGAGGGGGGCAAAGGCTGACACCACTGAGATCAGTGCAGGAACACTGAGCTTCTGAGCAGGTGGATGGAGATGGCCACATGAAACACCAATTTCTGAAGTGTGACAGCCTCCATCTTCTCCTGGAATGAGGCAGCAGAAAACAAGACTAAATGTTGTTGATTCCTGTGTCCCTGTGAAGTCCTCCCACAGGACAGGCAGAGGGAGTATGGAGGGTAACTGCTGAAACCAGGCAGTTTCCCAGGCACAGCCCTGTGGACTGACCCTGTGTGTCCAGCTGAACTGCTGTGCTCCAGGCACCACCCGAGGAGAACAAAGAGGGGAGTACTAGAGTTCTGAAAATTGGTGGAGGAGAAATATCTCCTGAAAGGGAACCTTCCCATGCTGGAAGAAGCAGGAAGCAGTAAGGGGGAAAGTGCAGCCTTCCCAAGACTCAGGGGAGAGAGCAAGTGTCTGGGAGTGGAGCATGGATGTGAAGTATGGCCCTGCAACAGCTGCTTAGCACAGCAGCCTGTTGGTGTGCAGGCGCCTGTCCAGGAGCTCCCAGTCACAATCCCAGTCCAGCAACAGCAGTGAGACAAATGCAGCGGGATGGGAGTCAGCCCCTGTGGGCTGGGAACCCCTGGGGAGGTGCTGCCTTTCACCTGGGGACAGCCTAGATGCCATCCTGATGGAGAGAGGGAACAGGTTCTCAGCTCCCCTTGCTGGATGCTAGAAAGGGCTGCAAGAGGAAGAACAGTCATACTTGGAATACCTTAGGCTTCTTCCAAGCTTGCCTGCCCACAAAAAGAGGTTTTACACATTAAGATATTCTTGGCAGGTGGTCAGGAAGTACTTTTTCTGTTCACTCAGCCCTCCTAATGGTGACAAGGTTTCCAAGGATGGTGGGAAATGATGATCCAGAGGACTCCTGCACTGACTGGCTCTGGTATAACAACAGAGGCCTCCACAACAGAGCAGAGGGAGGGTATCAGTCTCAGTGAAGACACCCAGCCTTTCCAGCCCACTCCCCCAAGACAAACACCCACTCAGCTCTGTAAGCCTGAGTGCTGTTGTGCATCTGCTGCAGGAGCAGCCAGCTAGGAAAACTGCTCCTTGCTAGTCAAAGGCCCTGGGATTGACCCATTATTTTCCTCAAAATGCTGCTTGAGCTGAAACACATTTATTAATAAAAGGGTTGCAAATTGCAGAAAGAGTCAAGTATTCAGCAATTCCTGTCAAAGCCAGAAGGCCCATCAGGGTACACAGCCCAGGGAAACAAACACCTTGCAGCTAAAATGCAATGCTGGAATGATGCATGGTCTACAATTCCCCTGAGGTGAAAGAATGAAGTGATAAAACAGGCAGTTCACACCTTCAACCCATTTACAGAATAAGCCTGCCTGCTTTCAGACCTGAGATAGGTCAAATTTGAAGAAAATAGCTAAACCTTTCCCCACAGTCCCTTTAGTCTCCAGCAAACAGAGCTCTGTAATCCAGGAAACATCCTGCCTCCAAAGCCTGAAGTTCAGAACTCAACACTGGCAGCAGAAATGCCTCAAACTGACCTCATCTGTCGGGACAAGGATCAAAGTGCTCACTTGTTGCATGACCTATGGGGACAAGTCACTTGACCACCAGATGCGAGTCAGCCAACTGAACTTGAAAAGCACTTGGAAAAAAAACTAGCATTGCAGAGCCATTTGGAAAACCAGATGTTGAGGTGGAGCAGAGTTTTCCAAGGGACAGAAATTACCAGCAGTGGTAGGGTGTAGTTCTCTTACTGAAGAGCACAATAATGACATCAAGCTCTCTGCTTGTCCCCATCCCCATTCCACGCTGGAAAAATATCTTTTTTTTTTTCTAACAGGTTCAGTAGGAGTTCAGACATATGTGGTTTAAACCACATCCAGCAGCTTTACAGCAAACAAGGGTCAAAACTAGCACGGAGCAAACCTGCACCAGTACTGAACACAGGGCTCCTGCCCACTGTCGGTGAGAGGTAATGGCTCTGCTGCAGACCAGGCCCCAGGGGTTTCTTTTCTTGAGGCTTCTCTGCATTATGGAAATCAGCTACCTACTCACTAGGTGTTTTACTGGAACCACTTTAACCACCAGGCATTTCTTTTCAAGAGGGAGCACTTCTGTGAATGAGACATAGGAGATTACAGAGGGCTGCCTGCCCAGTAAGCAGGTGTGTGGGAAGGGGGCACCCCTTTAGCATGCTTTGTCTTTCAGATCCTCCTCGGGGCACGTTTTATGTCAAAAAGCAGTGTCAGCTGGGGAGAGGGACTTTGAAAGGGCAAGGGAGGAGGCAGCAACATGAAGACTTTTCTCAGTACTGGCAGGAAATGGAAACAGTGCTTCTGTGGCAGGAAGAGTGAGAGTGATGAAGGTCCCGGCTGTACCCACCCTGCAGCAGAGTCAAGTGTAAAAAAACCTCACAACACCTTCTTGAGTACTTGTGTTGCTACAACAAGGACTGTTTTTCTGGCTGACAGTTGGCCTGACTATAAATGAGTCCACTAATTCTCTTAATGCTGCTGCTACAAGCGGTGCTAATTAGACCTCTCCACACGAGGGGACAGTTTGGTCCCATACTAATTAGTATCAATTCCCTCTAGTTCTTCGTGGCAGTTTGTGGGCAGAGCATGTAAGGGTGGCCTGTACCCACTCCAGTCTCCTGTAAAGCCACTGCCATTCACACAATATCTTGGGAAAGGTTTACAGACTCAGGCAGCACATGGTTTTCAACTTACCTTCTAAACAGTTCCTGAAGGGCAAGGCAAATCTCATCCTGGCTTCACTGGATTTCAGCTCAGTCTTTCTGTGGTGGGGCCAGTGGGTCTTGCTTTTTTGAGGAGCCATCCCAGTCTTCTGTCTCAACAGAAATAGAAATTGTGGCAGTATGCCAGGCTGTAGAGCAGCACGAGCCTTGACTACCTGTGGGCAGAGCAAGAAGATCCATTTGCAGAGGAAATGAGGGCACAAGGCTGGAGCTGGAGGACACAAAACTGTGTTCTGTCAGCATTGCCAGGTGAGGAACAAGAATCGTTGCAACAGCAAATGATCAGCTGGTTTGAATTAAGCTTGTGGCATCAACACAGGTGAGAGAAAAGCAGGGCAGTGCCACAAAAATCAGAACTAAGGCCCTAACAGCATTTTATCTCCACCTTCTCTTGCTAAAGGATGAGGGAGAAAGTCTCTTCACTTCATGCTACAGAGCCCACCTCTTTCCTTGCAAGAATCTGTAGCTGTAGCAACAAAAAACACACAATCATTGCAACAAAGGTCCAGGTCTGCCCTCAGTTACATCTCTGTTGGCCCAATTACACCAAGCACGACCCAGAAGCTCCAGCCTGCAACTCACCTGAAGATCAATAACAGTGCTTCATTCATGTGTCTCCAAAATCAACCAGTTAAATACAAGCCCTTCTTCATTCAAAATCAGAAAGCATCACTAAAGTGGCTTCCAGCCCCCTCCTGCAAATAGGTAAATACCTAATTCCTGTGCTATGTGTGTTCATTGCCACAACTCCACTGGACCTTGCCACCTGCCTCTGAAATGATCCCTGATATGCTGACGTTGGAGCTTTGGCCAGACCAGGGCTTCATCTCCTCCTCACTCAGGGCACTGTTTTTCCTCTGCTTGTCACACGAGCTTTTGACCAGCATGGGAACAAAATAAGCCCCTTCCAGTTTCACTTAAGTCCTGTCTGACCTATTAATGGATGGACTGTCCAAGCATTTCATGAAGCCTGGATTCCCACTGGTATCACTCATGTTTGGAATGTGGCTCTGCACCCTCAGCTAGACAGAAGGATTGTATATATGTTTGTTTGGGGGCTTTTATGTCCATACTCTCATCTTAGTACTCACAGCCACGCTTGGGCACATTTTAATTAGCTTATTACTTTTTATCTCAAAAGACATGACTGAAAGAATAAAAATGTCTCAAAACATACACAAGCTTTTCAAAATCTCCAATGATTAAACTCCATGCTGCTCCAGCATCAGGAATTTTACCATGGTTATATTTCCTTTAGATTCATAGTTACTTGCTGATCTGATTAATTCTCCCTTTCTTTCTGAATATTCAGTGAACTGTTGCATGTCCAAGTGCTCAGAATTCTTTCAGATATACACTGATTTATTTTGATTCCTGCCATTTATTACTTCAGAAACCAGAAAAGGGAGAGGGCTAGCCAGCTGTCTATATTGGTTCCCTTTCAAAATTAGGACTAGAAAAAAACAAAAAAGCAAGTGGTGAAAAAAATAGAATCTGGGAAAAGGTGCAAAAAGAATGAGACCTGAAAATAAATCCTTAATGTCAAACTACTTCTTTCTGAGACAGCCAGTGCCAGCAGCCTGTCCAGTACCCATTCCTCTGCTGGGCATCTGCTTTGAGTGTGCAGACATGCTCTGAAGAAGCTTCTCAAAGCAAGCTCAGTGGCTGGGCTTTCAGTTTGTAGCTCTTTATGATCTTCTCCCAAAGAAGCCCACAAGTTACAACTATCTAGGATGGATGGACAAACGTTTACTGACTTCCCTGCAGTGTGTCCACAGAGGACACAGGCTGGACCTCACACATGCTTTTCTCCTAGACCTGGACGAAACCCAATTCATGATCTAACACAAGGAGTAGAACAATGTCAGCAGCCACCAAATTATTGTTTTCTCTCTCTTCAAGCCTGCATAATAATTTAGCTCAAAAGGCCATTTTATGCTTAGACTTCTCTCCTTGAGCAGTTTGCCAGACACTGTCAAGGCGAGGCAGATTGGTCCAGCAAGGTTGGGATGTCCCAGCCCAGGAAGCTTCCAGACCCATCTGCCCTGCCTTTTTCCCTTCATCTGAGGGACCAGTGGCAAATGTAAAGTGCAGTATCTGGTGAACCAAGGGGGCTTGAAGTATGATCAGTGTGCCACTGGGATGCTGGGAACCTGCTGCTTCCGTGGAGAATCACCACTGCTTCCAGCCTAGCAGTTCATGTGAGATGTGGCCTAGAAGACACAATGTTCAGTTGAGGCTTCTGCCCATCCCCTGCACTTGGGGCCCAAGAGGACAGCCTGACCTGTGAAACATGCAGTCTGGCTTTCACTCTACCAAAAGAGAAGGCTCAGCAAGAGCTACAACTTACAGACTTACTCATAGGATGGCATCATTACAGCAGGAGAGCTTGTGCTGAGGACACAGCAGGGATGGACCAGTGGCTGTGCCAAAAGAGTGAGGTGGATGCTGGAAAGATGTGAAGACAGAGGCTGTGTTGGCCACGGAGAGGAGGGAGAAGCCTGGAGAGAGGAGAGAGGCTGTCTCCCCAGGTACAGCCTGCAGAGCCAGGGAGGAGCTGCAAGGTGAATGTTGTCTCTGTTGGTACAAGTCAGATGTTGGACTGGGATCCACGGGGCTTGGCTGGGCTCCCACAATGCCCATTATTCAATACTTCCACTGAAGCTCTGAGGAGTGTTAATGCTGGAGGGAGGTGAAAGAACATAGGAGGTGGTGGAGGGAGGGGCAGAGAGATAGAGAGATATACCTAGAAAATACCCCTTCAGAAGTAATCTCACAACAGGATCTCTCTATCCTTTAGCAAAGCCATCCAAGTAGGACTGAATGTTTTTCCATCAGTCTTTCTTTAGGCCCCCAAGAAGGCCTAAAGACAGAAAACAAAACACACAAAAACAAAATAAAAAGAAACAAAACAAGAAAGGCATCAGCAACTACAAAAAAAGGAGAAGGAGGGTGGGAGACCCTACTTGGTGTTGACAGCAGATATTGAATGCTGTTTGAACTTCATTGGTGGTATGGTCTCCAATTTCTAAGGCTCTTGACATAGGCATTGGCTCCAGGGGTGAGACCATCTGCATCTCTGTTTTGCTGGGATTGCTTCCATGCAGAGGGCCAGGAAAGGGAGATGGATTTCATCAGAACTGCCTTCTAAAATTCTCATCCTCTCTCCTGCCCCACCCCTTGCCAAGAGGGAGGGATGGGAGGGCTAACGTGATTTCTAATTCTGGCCTCTTTCTGGTGTATTCTAGTACCAGCCAACAGCTGTATCCCAGCAGAACTCAGACATAAACACTTCCTCACAGATCAAGACATGGCACTTCATCCAGCAGCTAACTCTCACCCTGCTCAGGGACAGTGTAAAGGTGGGGAAATTTAGGATGAAGAATATTTAATACAGATATCAAGAAACACTTCCTAATACACCAAGCACTCAAACGAAGGAAAATCTGATTCACCCATTAAAAACATGAAAGAGTTCACCAAGGTAATGACTATGGAACAAGCTGTGGTGAACACCATGTCACTGATTGGCACAGTCAGTGCTTTTTGCTAATCATGGCCAACAATTAGCCTAAACCATGGAGTCTGGGTTAGAAGATGAACACCCCCTAAGGATATGTATTTCTGAGGGATTAGAGGCTAGGGGCCACATTCTTCCCCACTATCCATTCCACAAGTAGCTCATGGTGATTGGCCCCATTTCAGAGATTAAGCAACACATGCACAGGTAAGAGGAGCAAGAGAAAAGTTTTCAACACAAATGAAGTCCAAAGTCCTAGCAGGTTGTAGCATTCACTTCATAGCTACTGCCTCTGAGAGAGGCAGGCTTCTTGTCTGTAAGAGTCCAGGAGCCTATTGCATTAAATGTTGCACTGCAATCCCAAAGCCTGCAGAGAACCTGCTTGCTATGCAAGAGCAGCTGTCCACATAAAGAGACCCATTAAACCCATCAGTCGTGTCTACCACTGGAGAGTTACCTGCTTGCAGCACTGAGACATAAAGCAGCCACCTGCCAAGCAGCACACTGCCTCCACTGCAGCTGGCTGCTGGGGTTCACTCCTGGCTCTGTCCTGCTCAGCTCTGCTCTCACCTGCAAAAGCATGGGGGTATTTCGGGCACAAGCAGTGGCAGCTTGCTAGCCCAGTGTGCAGGAGTTGCTTTGGGAAGCTCAGTTTTGGGCTCTGTTATTATTTCCCCTCATGAACCTGTGTCATTCCTGTTTCTCTGTGCCTCAGTTTCCCTGGAAGATTTCATGTCCATCACTTTTGAGGACTGAATTCAGAGGGCTCCTTTTAGAGCCTTGTCTTCACCCAGAAGGACAAAACCTTACATGCCATATATCCCTACCACAGTCTCACCCAGCATACACAAACTAGACTCCTGTTGACTGCCACAAATGGGCTCCTGAAATCTTCCATCCCTGGCAAAACTTTTGCCGTAGTCCACACCCTAATTCAGAGCCAGAACACAAGATGATCTCCACTACCTGCTGGTGGAGCCACATCTCACTCCAAGAAGTGTGTGGACACCCTGGCAGCCCTTGCTGCTGATGGGAGGGCATCACATCTTGGTGGAGAGTGGAAGGAAAGAGTTATAATTACCAGTGTACCCATGGCTGGCTCCATCTTGTCACCAGTGGTACCAGTGGAGGGCAAAGAGGACTGAAGCAGAGGGAGAGCTGCCTCTCTGCTCCAGTAACCTGGCTCTTGGCTCCTGCTGGTGCTGCTGGTGTTTATTTCCTCCTGTGCCACCCTCCCTCCATCCCCCTCAGCTACTCCACAGCACCTAACTAGCATGCAGCAGCAGTAATTGAACATCCAGGGGACGGGAGCTGCCTGCGCATTGCGTGGAAACTGGGAACAGAAGCAGAAGCTAACACAAACACTTACTGGGGGAAAAAAATCTGCATTTTATTTTGTTGAAAAATATTCTCGACTGCCTAGAGCCAGAAGCTCTGCTCTATAGACATGCTAATTATCTGGGAGTCACTGTGTGTGGGGAGGGGGGCTGCTCCTCCCTCCTCTCCTCTGGGGGAACAAACAGACAGCTTTTTATTTGTGTGTTGGGTTTTTTTTTTCTACCCTTCCCTTGTCATTCTGGCTGGTGAAGCAGATGTGCCCAAACCTCCCTCTTACCAGTGGAGCTGCAGCAGCCCTTTCCTGAAACACTCTGTGGGTGGAAAATGCATAACTCCTCTCTGCCCACGGGGCAGAATCCCCGGGCTGGCAGCACGCAGGCTGGAGCCACATCAGTCGTGCCAACAGGGCAGCACTTGGGGCTCTCCACACTGCTAATGCACTGCACGAGCCAACCCCCAAGCACTAACCCCTCCAAATCCTACACACACCCCCTCTCCCTCTATAACATCTTCCTCCCCCGTTGCACATACTGCTCATCCTCAGGTCTGTGACTCCAGACACAGCTCCATTCACCCTTGCTTCTTGCTCCTGGCAGATCTCACTCTGCAACCTCACCACCACAAGTCTCCTTCCTTTATCTTTTATTTCCACATACCACACCCCATAAACCTCCTCTTTGCACTTTTTTATATACTGTCACACAGTGCTTTTCACTCCACACATCATTTAGACACCATGCTCCTCTTCAGGTTCCTATCAATCAACCCTGCCATACCTTATTTACAAGCCTTCCTGCCTACGTTTGCTCAGTTGTCCTAATTATCTCTTCTCTCACACATTCTTCCCTAGTTTTGCCTCACTCATTAGCTGATTACCTTCCCATGAATCTACCTTTACCTCATACAAACCCCTTCAGCTTCTCAGGCACACAGCTCAGGCTTGCAGGACCTAGCAGTTTAAGCAGTTGGGCACTATTAACTGTAGAACCTCCTGGCCCTTCAGGACCCCAGAGGAAATGTCTGTGACAGCCAAGTGGACCTGTACCCCATCTCCAATGCATTGGCTTCTGCCAGCCAGGAGGCCCACAAGTGGCAAGAGCTGCAGCAGGAGCACCCATCCCTCCCTGGAGATTTTCCCTAAAGCATCAAAGCCTGACCAGCACAGGAATGGAGGCAGACAGAAAGGAGTTCCCTTTGTTCTCCTGATTTGTAAGGATGCTTCCACCCTCTCCCAAATGACTAAAGAAGGTCACCTCCCCATACTTTGCTTGTCAGCCCCTCTACTCACACACAGGTTAACACCCCAAGAACCCCCCAACACCCTTTAACTCTACCCAATGTTGTACCAAAACCAAACATGCCTTTTTATTTTTTTTTTTCAAATTCACCAAAGCCTTTCACTATGGCAGCAAGCTTCAGACCTGATGTCTGAGGCCACTGGGTGGGGAGAGCAAAGGCACAGGAAAGGAAGGAGGGAGAGAAATATTGGAAAGACAGGAAAACTGAAAATTGTCTGGAGGCCCAAGTCCCAGACGGGGAATCAGAACCCCCCAAACTCTTCTCCCAGCACTGGCAACAATTCACTGTGAGGCCTCAGGCAATTCTCTTCCCTCCTTTGTGCCCCAGTTTCCCCAACTAAAACAAGAATGATCATCACTCCTGCCTAAGGCAGAATGAAAGTTCATGTTTGAAGAGTGCTCCAAGACATTTTTCAAAACATTATTAGCAGTTTCTGTCTCTGATGCCTTTTGGGAAAACTGTGACCAAGTGATAGATGGAAAGCAACCATTCTGTAGAAGCACTAAGGCCAGTTTCCTTGCTGCTCAGCTTGGCCACATTCTGCTGATGCTTCAAATAATACACACGTGGGGATGCACCTTGACTGGTACACTGTTTGCTGACACTCCAGGAATGTCTGCACACACACAGAACATCAGAGCTTCTCATTGTTTGGCCATTCTTCATAATATCTTTCATTCTTATCTTTTCCTTCATCCCCTAGACCAAAAAGTCACCTCAAACTAAAGGGATGGGAAGAGGAGATGACTCTTTACCCAAGCATGCCCACAGGCTCCACCACCACTGGAGCTGGTTTATGGTAGTGCACTGTGGAGTTTCCCCATTCACTGCGGGCCTGAGCACCAACACAGAAGGAAAAAAGGTCTAGTAAGAGCTCTTGCTGCCTCACAAGAGGGATTTACACTGTACAGAAGGAAAAGCAGTGCCCACTTCACAGCATGAATCCCCTGCTTGCTTCGCTGCTGTGAACCACCCTACATAGGCACCATGGGGGAAAACCCACGTTCTCTCTCTAGCTCACCCAGTGCAAAGGAGAGGTGCCACTAAAGGGAGAGAAATGGAGCACAGGGCATAGAAATCCAGCTCGTCTCCCCTTGTCAGAGACTGAAGACTCATCTCAAGAGCCCATGTCCGTGCCCAGCTGGCAGGTTCTCGGAGGAATGGTTTCTGAACCATGTCAGCAGGGTGCTGGCCAAGGTGGGAGCAGAGAGAGAAAGAGCAAGACCTGCCCCAGGCACCATGGCACCTGCACAGCACCCTGCCCCTGCTGAGCCCAGCCAGGCTCCCCAGCAGGGCCCCGGCCCCCCAGGTGGGCTCCTTTCCCTGGGAGCAGGCAGACGGACAAGCATGGGGAGGGGTGCAGGGAGAGGGGCCAAAAACGTGGTTCTGGGAATCTCTGAAGAGAGGCAGCGAGTGGGAGGAGAAAGCAGCACCTGGCAGCGAGGAGCAGAGCGAGCTGTTGTGGGGGGTGCTGGTGATCCCGGGCTCCTGCCTCCTGCCCTGCTTTGATCTCCACCCGCAGCCCTCAGCCAGCTTCAGTTTTTTTTCCCCCCGACCCTATTCCCCAGGGAGGACTCCGAGCGGAGGCCGGGGGGCAACCCGAAGGCTCACAGGAAGGAGAGGTCCCTCTGAGCAGTGCCTGTCCCCTGGCTCTCCTCTCTGACATGCATACTGGGTTTGGAGGAACCCCCTCTCCCCTCCCACGCCCCCGCCCCGGCCATCTGGTTACGGTTTGCACCGTGACGCGCTTCCTCTGTGGCTTATTTGCTTTTCTTAGCCAGACCCCAGAGAGGAGAGAAATACCCCGTTTGCTTTGGGCTGAGCCCCCGCCCCCGCACGCCTTCGCTCTGTTTATGGTAGAGGGT
The DNA here is from genome assembly GCF_000691845.1 of Merops nubicus. Lineage (NCBI taxonomy): Eukaryota > Metazoa > Chordata > Aves > Coraciiformes > Meropidae > Merops > Merops nubicus. Next base: position 10,881 of record NW_008621034.1, on the reverse strand, counting down.
TTGTGTGGTGGGTTAGGGGAAGGTTGGGGCTGGGGTTTGTTTTTGCATCCCCGCCCCCTCGAAGCTAATGAACGGGGGCTCCTCACAGCAGCTGCTGGAGATGAGGGAAAGCTTTCTGAGGCTGATTTTGAGGAAGCCTGTGGGGTGGTAAGGCAGCGTGATGGAGTGGTTCCAGTGGGAGGGAGGGCACAGCCAGAGCACCTGGCACCCCCAGACACTCTGTGCCTCAGTGTCCCCGTCACAGGAACGGGACTGGCTCCTGCCTGTCGCCAGGGCCCAGCTTCTCTGAAGTGCTTCATACACAAGGCATTCCAGAAATGCTAAATATTTGTAGGGCTTACACACCTGAATTACTCCACAGGCACAAAATAACGACACTGCCAGCTCCTCACTGGTGTAGACCAGTAACGCTCATAGATTTTAAGGCTGAAGAGCATCCTGATGTCAACTGTCCACCTTCCCAGGCCAACTTAGCACGAGAGATGAAGCCATGCTGATCCCACAGGGCCTGTCCCAGACCCTGGCAGTGAGCACAGGGAGGAGGACCTCAGCTTCCTAACTCCCAGTCCCATATTCAGTCCTCCAGAGCATGCTGCATTCTACAGCAGGCACACAAAGAGAATCTGTAAGAATTGCTCTGTCCTGGGCTTTGACAGCTGACTTCTCCCATTGCTAAACATTCCCACACAGCTCATTCCCCAAGTCCTTGCCGTTACACAGCCCACTGTTTCTCCAGGAACAACACAGATGCTGTTAGTCTTCATCAAACATGTTTATAGCTTGTATCATCATTTACTAAAAGCCTTCCTCTTCCATGGTTTACCCCGGCTACACAAGGCCTTTATCACAGGACAAACACTCCTTCCCTTTGGACAAATCCTTCTGTAGCACAGATGACTCTGTGAGGAGTCAGCTCCACTTTCACTAGGTGGAAGCTGGTGCCTCAGCCCAGTCTATTCTGGGATGCAGGAGCCTTGCAGCCTTCCCTAGCCTGCCTTGGGATTGGCTTCATCATTTCCAGGGAGCATTTCGAACTTTGCCGGGGTCACAGGCGCTTTACCAAACGTGTGCATGTGTCTGCACAGCCCATTAATCCTCCCTGCTCCAGACTTGATTTAATTTAACATTAGGTTTGGATGAGTAATTTTATCCTGGAACACAATTCAAGGTGATAGATGAGACCGCAAGCAGGTGATAGCCCAGGCTTGACTCCCTCCCTCAGCTGGCCAGGTTGCACGAAGAGATTTACTGCTGCTCCAAAGCAGGGCTTCCACTGGGGAAAACCAAGGAACAGACATTTCACCTCTCCTGGAAGGACAGAGAGAAGGAAGGGGCAGGGCAGTGGATTGGAAGACTTGTTGAGCCAAAGCCCAAGCAGAATGGCCAGGGTCCAGGGAACAGCACCCTGGACATCAGAGCACCCCCTTTCTCCCCTCAGGTCTCCCCTTTGCACAGATTAACTCTTTGGAGCCCAGTCTTGTAAAAGAGACAATTTCACATTTCCTCTGTGTGTGTGGGTAACACCAGTCTGCAATAAGGGAAAAAGGAAGCTGGGGCTGTAATGACATGGCATCAAACTTCTCCTGAAAACTCTATGCCCAGTGGTCCACTGGTAGAAAAATCTCAGTCATCAGACGGATGAGCCCCAGAGAACAAAGTCAGTGCCCTGTACGACTTTCTGGCCTTGGCTCTCTGTGCTGGACAGATGATGCTGGAGTCCTTTGGATGCAAGCTAGAAATCCCAGAAGTTAAAACCAAATAGCATTGTATGCTCATGACTGATCTCACCACCACGTCTCAGAAGCAAAGTCTGACACTCAAACCTTTACTCAAAGCCACGTGCACACAGCTCACCCTGCTCAGGACCGTTTCACTGGCTGGGCCCCACCAGTTACAAGGTTTATGCCTGTACATACATCTTATGCTCAGCAGCACCCACACAACAGTCCCCTCCACATTCCATCTTGTACAGACACAGCTGGGAGCACCAGCCTTGTCCCTGCCATGCTGTAAGCTAAGTGCAGGCAGCCCTTCAGTGTTACTGGGGTGTCCTGTGCCCTGGGGTGTCCTCTCAAACCGAACCCTCACTGTGGGACCAGTGTGGTCGCTGCCATTCCTTACCCTGCACTGCCCCTTATGGCCACCTTGGGAAGGAGGAGTCACAACTCAGAGTTGCACAAGCAGTCCTGGGCTAGCTCGTGTTTGAATCACCCCCCAGAATGCTACTCCTTTCACTGCAGATAAGAACTACAAGATCCACTTAAGAGAGAAGAATCTCCCTCCCTTTACACTTAAGCAAAGCCCCAGTATGAGCAGGTTTCCTGCCTGCCCTTTTCCCAGGTGATGTGATTCCTTCTGCTTCAGGGAGTGTGGGCCTGGCCTACACCATAACCTGGGGGTACTGCAGAGCTTACCCACTCATCATTTACAGAGAGTCTCAAGCTGGGAATTCCTGAATAGACAGCAACAAATTCCACCCCTTGCCCAGCCAGTCCCCAGTTACAAAACATACAGTAGCCTTTTTAACAGTACCTGCTTCATACCAGAAGCAGGGGAAACAGTTAACCCAAATTTGTGCAGAGACAGGGTGTCTTGTGTTTTTCATGGAATGTGGAAGGTCTCCCATTCGCCCAAATGGATCTGAAAAGACTGACAGTGCACTGCCTTCAGGACAAAAAATAGCACAGGGAATTATTCCCTTTCCATGCATATATTTTTGCTTGCTTTTCTTTCTCCATTTCCATTCTGATGATTTATACACTGTCCTTTACCAATACCTAACTTAATTCTCTGCATTTCACACTTCAGCCTTTTTGCAGCCAACCCTGGGGAACACCCAGCAGCAGAACCATCAGGACCCAAGTCCATCCCACATGGTCTCTCTTAAATTTAAGTTGCAGCAAAGGGCAAGCTCCGAATTCTTAGGACACTCCACTTGAATGATGCAACACTAGTTCTTCAAAAGCCTTGTGTTTCACAGAAGGGTGCTCCAGTGCACTGTGGGGATGTGCCATTCTTGGAGTCCCCATGCCACAACCCAATACTTAACTCATCTCAAGAAACACACGAGACCCTTCTGACATAAAGGACACAGACTGAGGTTGCACAGATGAAGAACCAAGGTGCAAAGAGGATTAGGAATGTTTCTTGATGGTATCTGGGGAGTTGAGCCTTAGGATCTGCACCTACAGGAATGTATTCCTGGCAGTGAGAGGGGAGCAGAAGGAGGAAGCTTTGCAAAATGAGATGTTATTGATAACACAATGCATACAAAAATGAGATCTGTCATTTGTGTGGTACAGATGCTAACAGCAACCAGATTAAATAGCAGATACAGTTGTATAAATTCTGTGCAAATTCATGCCCAATTCCTGTCTGTTTTTCAGAACAATTGTTAGGCTGTAGCATTAGGGGTAAATTACCTGAGGTTGCTCTATGAGTTACTCTCCTCTTTTGTTGAAGAACTGTGACACCACGTGCCTTAGGGGGATGGTGTACAAATCAGTTAACATTTGCAAAGTGCTTTGAAGATAACATGGAAGATCTACCCAAAATCTATGGAGAGGCAGAGAAAGAGATTACCAAAAATCTAACAAGACCACACAGTGTGGCAGGCAGCCACTGCTATGGAGCAGCCCCAGGAAAGAACAGCTGGTGAGCAGTGGTGAGGCACTACATCAGGAGACCTCAACAAGCAACTTTCCAAGTTTCACCTTGGCACCCTTTGCAAGAGGCAGGTAAGAAGATAAAACTCAACTTGTCAAAGCACACAGCAAGATCTACTGGGCTAGCACATAGGTCTGCCAGCTCCTGGCTCCATTCCTACAACCATCTTCCAAGCAGGGTGCTAGGGAGGGACAGTAGGAAAGAGGAGTATTTTATGTTAGCAAGGAGAGAGGAGGTATAGACTTAGGGAGGAAGGAGAGCCACAGAACAATTAAAATGTAAAGAACATAAAGCTGGGAAGACTAGAGGAGAGCCTGGAGAGAAAAGCAGGAAACCCACATATTGGGGGTTCCTGACCAGAGAGGCAGAATGATTCTCTGAGCAGCCACACGGGCTGCAGGGCAGAGCTCTGTGCAGTCTGCAGGGTTCACACAGGAGAAGGGGTTAATGAGAAAGGATGAGAGAACAGCACGACTGAAATCAGAAATGACATTCTGGCCAACAGAGCTTCTCCAGGCTGGGGAAAAACCCAGAGAACTCTCTTGGTTCTATTTTCTGTCCTGCCCGAGGATGAGCTCTGGGCTGAAACTTCACCTTTAATCTCATTCCTGCATTTGAACAGAGCTGTGATGCCACAGTGGGGGTTTATCTAAAAGCCTCTGAATGAACCCACGGTTCTTGAGAGTTGATCATGCCCCTCACACCCCAAACAACAACTTGGAGCCAGTCATCCTTGGGATGCAGCTTCCAAGCCAATGCACCTGTCCACAACTCTTCAGAAGAGAAAAAAGGAGGTGCTGTGATTAAATCACTGGTAAGAAAAGCTGGCTTCAATCTCCAGCTCTCCCAGAGAATTCCTGGGTGACCTTGAGAGAGTCCCTAATTGCTCTGTGCCTCAGTTCTCCACCCATAACAAAGAGATCATTAAATAGCCATGAAATCACAGTGAAAGTTAATTAATTCAGCATTCATAAGGTCCTGCTACATTAAGGGGATCGCAGAGCACATTTGAATAGAAATATCACAGCTAGCCCCACAGGAGCTTGTCCATCCACACACCACAAAGCACACAAAGAGACCAGCTCAGTTCAGAGAAGCAGCACAGTCATGTCTGTGGCCATCCTCCTAGGTTAATTAACCCTACTTCCCAGGTAATTAGGCAATTATCTTGGGTGGAGTATCTCTCTAACAGGCACTCTCTCTTTTTCAGGTCAGGGTTAGCTCATGCAGAGGTAGGCAGATGATCTCTGCCTGGCAATGCCCAGCATAGCACAGACTAGACATACCCAGAGCCACGTCAGGGTGCATCCAGACCTGGCTCCTTGTAGGTTCCTGCTGGAGCTGGCACCAAGTGCTTGGCCATACATGGCCAAGAACATCTTGGTTGCTCTTCACAAAGAGAAATCTGTGTAGTTTTTTGTTCCTAGTTATTATAATAATAACTTGGTGCAGGCACTGGGGATTCACTTACTCCAGTTAATATAAATTAAAATTGTAGAACAAAAGACACCAGTATTGCATTGCAGAATTGTTTAAAATGCAACAACTTAAAGATGCAGTAACGGTTAGGCTGAGCTGTTTTGTTGGTTTTTTTTTTTTATGTCCTTTTAGATCCTTAGTCAACTACATAAAAGGGAATGAAGGAATGGGGAGGGAGGCAGAACTGAAACCCATCCTGTTAACTGGTGAGCCACTCTGGACACTGCAACAGGAGCTGCTGGGGATGGGATTCAAAGCAGGTTGAGTAAGATCAGGACAGTTCAGAGAATAAGGACAAAATTTTCTTTGTATCCATGAGAAAGACAATCTCCCCCTTAATATGTGGCCATTTACAATATAATCTATGTTAGAGTTTCAAATAGGAGATTGGAGCAGATAATAAGAAAACATGAGAAGACATACATTTAACAATAAAGACTCTCTTAAGCCAGGAGGATACATAAAGAGGAGGCAAGAAGGATGTACGGATGATTAGAAACCCCCAGTCCCTTTAAAAGAAAGTAGGAGGAAAGTTAATTGTGTATCTTGTCTTTTCCTTTGAGGACAATGGAGAGATTCCTATTCTGAAAGCCCTTTCCATGGGAAATCAGACCGTGGCCTTAGCAGACACCACAATCTCCAAGGAGGAAGTTATGAACCGAGCAGAGGAACTCTGAGACAGTAAATCAGCAGGGCCAGATGGTATTCAGCTGCAGGTTTAGAAGGGCCTGAAGTCTCCAGTGACAGACCAGCCAACACGGCTTCCCAGGAGCTGCTGCTGGAGAGCACAATGTCAGTGAGGTGATGCTGGTGGTTACAGTCCCCCTGCAGTCCCCACGGACCAGCCGTTGAACCCTCGTGAGGGTGACTTTGGTCAGCTTACTGAAAGTCTGCTTAAGGGCAGAATAGCCCAACAGTTGGATAATCTAATGCTGCAGCAAGACTGCTTTAAGGTAAATGGTCACATGTTCAACAACAAACTATTTAAAATTCTATATAAACCATATAAGCTCAATAAATTCACCCAGCAGTGACTCCAACTCTTGCACACAGAACCACGATGGTGTATGCCAGCTATTGGTGAGAGTTGGGATGTGCCCTTTGTATCCTTTCTCATTTTCTTCCCATGCCTGGATTTGTCCAGATGGAAAGGAAACCAAAGGTGTGAATTTCACCTTCCCCAAGAGCACTACCAGAGCCCCCAGGAAAATCCACCCCAGCTGCTGTCAACACTGGGCATTTCATCACAACAGTCTTCTGATGTTTGGGGGGTTCCACAAAGCCTTCACTCCTGGTATCAAGTGCTCATGTTCAAGACCTGTGTCTCCCTTGCTGGAGAGCTCCTAGCCTTTGTGGGTTTCTAGAAAAATCTGAAAGCATGACTGTTAGAATGTCAAAGAGAAGAAATAAAACAAGAACAAAGAAAGCAAACTAAAAAGCCACAGTCCTCCCAATGCCCATATTTAATTTTCCTGACCTTCATGCCCATCTCCAGGTTTTGGGTCTCTGACTCTTGAAAAGTGGACCATTTCCAGCTGACACCACAACAGCCTGGCTTAGGCACCAGTATAACCTAGTTCAGCAACTGCCCAAAACAGCACAGAATATTTACATTCCCTGTCTTTTCTAAGAGGAGAGGGAAATAAAGGACAACAAAAAAACACAGACTCCTGGGATGCAGGAAATGCACGGATTGAATTTGGAACATCTTCTCCAGGTGCAGGCTTAATTCTGAAAAGCATATTGTAAAGCAGCACTTTAGAGGGGATTGGTTATATATTTTTTTTCCAGAAGGAAATATTGACACCACCTGTCAGCAGCTTCCCAGAGGGGTGCAGTGTCAACGCACATTAGACTATTGCAAATGAAAAAACAGATGCAAAGTCTGAGGCCTGGGAGCAGCAAAAGCTTCAACAGCAGCCAGAGGTGTCTGCATGCTAATTTGGTTTAAAGGAACACTCTTGTGCTCTTTGCTTTTCACCAAAGGGCTATGGGTTTTTTTCCCTTTTAGCTCTTTGTAAGAATCATTTAGAAATAAACACCCCATACAGAGATTTTTGGGTCAGGTTTAGAAAGTTGTTTAGATGACAAAGGACTGAGAAAGATGTTTCGCAGGGTTTAGAAGCACATCTAAATGAATTGCCTGTATCCTTCTGGCTTTATGGGATGCTGAGGCATATACAAGTACTTCCACATAGCTGGCCTGTTTGGCAAACATCCTTTCACATCCTTTCTCCCGACATGAGAAATACCTTTTTTTTTTTTTTTAATGACACTCTAAGTGATTACAGCCTCTGCAGGTCATTTCCTTCCACTTGCTCTTCCAGTCCTGCTCTGAGAACTGACTAAATCATTCCATTTTATTGCAGGCCATCAGAGGGCACTGATTAGTACCGTGGGTCCTACAGGAGAGCATCATTTAATTCCTAAGTGAAAACTGGTGGATTTGAAAGAGCAATTTAACATATTAGAAAAATAAGTTCACAATCATCTTAAAATACAGGCTCAAGAAGGGTCTCATCCACTGACAGCACATCTTAAAGTAAAGGCACATACAGTTTTTACCTGAAGTCATACAGGGGAAGGGTTTTTGTCTGTTTTCAATGTTTTGGGAAACTGGTAAGAAGAGAGAGCAGCATTTCTCTCATTTGTCAATTATATAGAAGAGTATCTGGAGTTCATCCAAATGCAAAAACCACACTCCAGACTTCCTTGATGTTTACTTACGTGTGACAAAGGAGTGGCACCATCACAAGTAGGACTTGCAAAACCTGGAGGTTACAGTAATTTCCTCTGGGAGAACAGTCATACAAGACAGAAAAGGACCTCCAGTGTTTGTGCTTCTCACCTCCCATCATACAGACTCCACACCTGCCTCAAATGGACCAAGACCCATCTGAAAAATAACCTGGACTTCTTACACTGCACCATCACTTGGAAGTCCCTCTAGAACTTCACTGCTGAAGCAACTTCCTCCTGATTCCCAGTTAAAACACCTACATCTGGTTTGTGCCATTCAGCTCTGGTGGTGTTCAGCCTCAGTGGTACAGAGAAGTCTCCTGGACATGGAGTGCAAGCAGAGTTCCTGAGCTGCTCGTGCACAGGAGGTAGGGGAGCTGGGCAGCTTTTCAGAGAGCCCTGACCTTGCTGCAGCACAGCAGTGACCTGCCCTTCTGTCTGCTAGGAACTATGATTTCAACAGACAGGCCAAAGTCACCAGCCATTCTGGGAGCCTTTCCCCCATGACTGGGTAAGACAATGCAATATGATATAATATGGTAATAACAATCCCAGGAGAAGTCTCCTGAGCAGAGCTCTCTCCCTTCTGAAGAGAGCTGTCCCTGCAAGAGCATGCACCTCCATTCCTGTCCCCACACCCAGATCCCTCCACCCTTTCAGTAATGGACACCAACAGTGCCATCCTCAGTGTGTCTGTAGAAGACCTATTTCCCCATGGCCCAGCACTGATAAGGACAGAGAAACATTTTGCCAGGACTTCCTTTCTCCCCCTCTACACATCCCTCCTACTCCTGTCTGTCCTCACAGTGATGGATGGCTATTGGTTCTGGCTTCATCCAACAGAGAAATCTGTCACCTCGTGCCAGGGAGAGGTGACAGCAAATCCATCAGCATGGAGACAGCAGGCACTTGGAGATTGCTTTCAAGGCCACTGGGACTGGATTCTTCTTCCCCTCCCACCTCTCTGGTTTCTCTCCTCCCCTCTATTACACACGTTTTAGTAAATTATTATTTGAACAAACTCATTTGACTCCTACTGCATATCTAAATCCTAACAGCTTTGAATCTGTGTGTTATTGTCTTGCTTAAAAAAAGTTTTCCCACAAGAGCAGTTCATTATTTGATGTTCATATTTGGCCCTGTTGTTACTTCCAAAGCCTGGATTCAAATTCTGCTTCTGTCCCCATGGGTTTATCAAGTACGATAGCATTGTGTGACCCAGGGGAACACTGGTCCAAATGGCAGCTTCTCATCAGGGTAGTCTCAAGAACAGAAATGCAGAGGATGCAGTAAAGACACTGGCAAACAAAACTGCAGCCGATAGAAACAGAGCAAAACATCTCTCCACTCCATACTGACCACCCAACAACCCTCTTCTTCAGCCCTCTGACATACTAGACTCATTCTAGGTCAAAGACAATAGCACTCAACCAGCTGACATCTGGGCAGAGGATGGCAGAAATTCTAAACTGCAGCCCCAGCTCTGCTGGGCTGCTCACTGGACCTCTTTATGCCTCAGGCTTCCCCTAGGACAGTAAGATTTATCTTCTTGGAAGTGCAAACTAAGGCTTTTATCATTGTTATGTACAAAGCTGTTTGAGATCTTCAGAAGAAAGACTCTAACAAAACATCGTGATTACAGACAAATTAATTTCCTTCTGCCCCAGACACTGTAAGATATGATCATTGCCTGTGTGACAGTACCACTCTGACAGAAAGTGGAAGACAGCCCCATCTTGCAGTGCTCACCTGGCTCTCCAAAGCATGCTGCACTTGGAGGACTAAGGTCGTTTAGCATTCTCCATCCCTGAGGGCAGCCAGGAGCAGCAGCATAATGAAGAGCAGTTCCTAGGTTTGCTCTGCCTGCTTGCACAGGGGGCACAAGGGGACATCCTGGTGATTCTGAATTGCTTCTGACACGTATGTTATACATAGAATGCAGAGAAGGTGGCAATTTGTTGCCAGCAATGCCCCATTTCTCCTGAACACCAACAATACATGACTGCATCCAACTGTGGCAGAGAAGACAGGTGCCTGTACCACAGCAGAGCCACCCCCAAGGTGCATGCAGCCACACCAAGAGCACTAGGGACAAACACCTGAACACCAAGGTGCAGGACGTAGTACACCACAGGCTGCTCCAGCGTCCCAAAATGTCAGGCTGACACCATCTGCAGTAGTTTAAAATAATGGTCCTAAAAATACTTCAATTTCCTCAGTGACTTTTTAAACTTCTAAACAATTTTTTCTGCCCTCTGAACCGTAAGAGCCACAAAAATTGCTGAAGATACAAAACCCACAGTGCCCTGCAAATACGAGCAGTGACGGGCGAGACAGCTGCAAGAACTACTGCATAATCCTAATGCCATGTATGAGCCACGTCCCTTAATTTCTCAGTGACCTCTGATTATGGGTCACATTCTCCTTTTGCAACCCCCAAATCCACCTCAGCACTTGCAGCCTTAGTGGAGTCACTAGATTTAAACTCACAACTTGGAGACACGTTGGTTTCCTGAGATAGAGCCTACTGCCAGTCTGAGATTTGACCAGAGTACAGCCTAAACCTGGCCCCAAACTTAATCCCTTCCTCTAGGCTTCCTCACCATATCCCCTGTGTGTCTAGTAGCGTGGCAACACGCGAGGATGAGAAGAGTGCACTCATCCCCCAAAAGGAGCTACCTTTGAACAGGACTACAGCTCTCAGGTACTGCAGGTGAAGAGATCTTGAACGGCTTATGGTCCCTGAGCCTGTCTTGCCCTGTGGGTACAGTGAGGGAGCAGGAACCCATTCTCATGGAACTCTTGTGATCAGACTGTCCCCACAGCTCCTTCTCTCCTGCACGGAGGTGACAATGTGACCGTCAGGGCCTCTCTCTGCACACCAGTGACAGGGCCGGGCCGAGAGGCTGGCACAGCAGGCTGGGTCCGGAGCACCCCGCAGGAGAACGGAGGAGCTCGGGCAGTGCCGGTGCGGCCCGCGGAGCGCCGGGCGGGGGC
>NW_008621033.1:17314-35173 GCF_000691845.1 Merops nubicus | reverse complement strand
TGTCCATGAGAAGGCAACATTAATTGCGACTTTAATTAGAGAGTCAGGCAACGAGATGGGAAACTGCTCAAGGCCACTTGACAAGTCTGTGAGAGTTAAAAAGAAAATGGGGTGCATCTTAAATACCACCCCTTACAGCTCCACACCTCATCCCATAACAACACCTGCTTGATGGGCATCCACAGCTTTAGGCTGTGACCATTACAGTGGTACAGTTTGACATTACAACACCCTGTTGCTACTGATGGAAGAATTCCCACGCTCTGTCACCTTCCCTCTTCCTTTCCTTTAACATTTTTTCTTACCTTTTGCCAGGGAGTCTGGAGTAAATTGATACACAGAGCAAAGAAAGTACCCACACACATACTTTTTTTTTTTTTTTTTCTGGTTTCGTTCCTGAACTGGTCCCTGAGAGGTTGGAGGAGCCTCGACAGCTGAGCAAAGGGAGACGGTAGGAACACGCAGGAGCAGGAAGGAAGGTCTGCACCTTTCCAAGACTAATGGCCACGAGCTGGGCTTAGCTGCAATGCCAATCAGGACTTTACCTGGCATGGTAAGTTGATCTTATCTGACACTTAGTACCCACATCTTGAGCTGCCATTATTTTTATATCTTTCACATTTATTTTAGTACGTATTTTACTTGTAGTCAGGTCCCCTCTTTAAAACTGAATTGAGAATAATTGCTCTGATCACTGATGAGGATGTATTATTTTGTTTTAGAGCTGTCAAGTTCTGTCCCAAGCTTTCCACATGCAAGACAAGCTAGCTTGTGCAGCCAACAGCACTTGGGGGAGCCACATGGCTACTGCCATTAGCTGTTGGTAGCTCCATGGCCTTGATGATCCCAGTGTGGGCTTACAACAGGAGCTGTGAGGCTACCACAGATAATACAATGTCTCCTCCCCTCTTTTTGAAAAGATGGAATTAAGGAGGACAGCCTGCACCCAACAATAGCATTATACCTTCTGAAAACTCACCATAAAATTCTGTTAAGATTTCTTTCCATTAAATACATTTTCAGACTTCAATATTGGGAATTACATCTCAAATTAAGTAGAAAGAAAAGAGAGTACGTATAACACAAATACAAATATTTAGCCTATTTACTTCTCATTTAGGACTCATGGCAAGTATATACAAGCATGTTTCCATTTAATTCAACAAAGGGAAGTATATGCAAGTAGTATTATTCATCTGCAAAAAGCTACCTGCATCATTCAGTGTTCACAGGATCAAGACTTTTTTTGCAGTCATCTCTTCAGAGAAGAGGCATGTTCCCTATATAAGCATTAAGCATATATTAGGTCCTCAACTAGTATAAAAATAACAGTGCAAAAATCAATAATTACTGCATTTTAGTTCAAGGAACTAAAATATAGGGTAAAATAAAGAAAGAACTAATCAAAGACTGTGGCAAAACACAGATAAAGAAAGCAGAACCTTTAATCTTTTCAAATATAGGAAAAGAGTAACAGATTATTTAATAACTACATGCTCCAACAATTTTCATTTCATCGTATATCTAATATTATGACGTTAAATATAGCAGCATGAATTTATCTTTTTTCCCTCACCAGAACAGCTGTTGCTTATGCTTTCAAATGCTTTTTTTGTGTTATTCATTGATCTCAGTTTTACCAGATCTCAAATAAAGAAAGTCTCTAACAAGTGTACAGCCAAGTGACTATAATTCGGGGAAGACTAAGATACTGAAGACATGCTTGTTTGAACGTAAGTTGTATTCAGATTTCAAGCATAGTTAATGCACCTGTAGTGCTCTTAAATAGCAAAATCATCACTGTATTTTTCATTTATCAAGGAAAGTTTTTTATACTTCCAGTGGAAGACTTTCCTTTTTCAGAGGAAGTGCAATTGACCAAAAAAAAAACACAAACCAACCCCAAAACCCACAAATCATTCTCTCTATGCAATGTCCTTTTAATTTTTTCCAATAGATACTTTCACAAAGAAGTTTTTAATATAAAAAGCAACTGACAATTCAGCTTCATTATAAACTTTCCTCCAAGAGCACTCAGTTTGTTTTAGATGCTTTCTTGTCCATGAGAAGGCAACATTAATTGCCACTTTAATTAGAGAGTCAGGCAGGAAGGAAGGTCTGCTTTCTAAGAGATGCTTAGTGCAAGTACTAATAATCTCCCATTATGAATCCATAAAAAATAAAATATATGAAGATCTGATTTGTTACTTTTTCTCCTCAAATATCTTTATGTCACACAAAAAATTAACAACATAGTAGACTCAGTATACATAAATGCATCTATTGTCTGATACAGTACTTAGTGTTTCCTATGCTAGTACTTCTGTCAGCTCACACAGGTTTGTCAGAGCACACTGAAGAGGCTCTAATTCCTGAAATAATTAGTTTTTTGCAGGACATTTATTTTTCTTGTTTGTCTAGCACATCCATGCCCTTGACTGCCATCTTATCTGAGAAGATGCAGTGTCACTGTCTTACATGTCAGCCTCATGCCACACCAACATAAAGCTCATGACAGCTCCTAGGGAACTTAACAGTCCAGGCACTAAAGGTTGAGCACTCAAAAGGTTTTTAGGTTTGAAAAAGTACAAAGGCTTTTATCTTGCTTTTTTTTGTAAGTTATACATAGTAGCTCTCACATCTGGAGAATGAGATGGAGTGGTGACAGTTTTAAAGCTTATTTTGATTAGTATTTTATTTAAATTCCTTCTGAGGACCTCTATCCTACTTTTATTCATATAACCTGTTCCATAATCTTTCCCAGGTCTAGGTAGGGTGCTACTCACCTACTTGGCAATGAGTCTTCCCCCAGCAGTCATAAAACAACAGACAGCATGACACACATCTAGAGCAACTCATTACTTTCTGTTCTTCTAAGCACAGATTTTTGCAACTCATCTGCACCCTTCTTTTCCTGTGGATAATTGTGCTTTTCAAAAGGGAAAGCTGGATTTCAGTGGTACGTTTGTTCGCTGTCATATGAAAGACTTTACTGCTATTGTCTTCACAGAAGTCTCTGTTTTGTTATAAAGGAACCATGATGTTAAAGTCTCCTCCTTTAGCAGGAATTTCTGCTGAGTGATATAGATACAGCAGACGCTGAGTATGTGCAGCCACATGTGCTCCAACAGCAGCAGCTGAATGTGCAAAGACACACATGTCCAAATTAAACAAGGAGGGAATCAAAGAGAATCCAGAATAAAGAAAGGCTACTTTTTAATTTCAGCCCAGATGACTGGCAAGCACAGAATTAAAGGAAGATTTGCTCACTAAAATGTGTGTGCTTTCGGTGTTTTGGTTTTGCACATAAGGCATACAGCTGCCATACTGCTGTTTTGGTGATGCTGTTAAGTGGTAGCATAATGTCAACTGTTTTACCAAGATAAATTCCTAAGCGCTGCTGCTTTCATTTTTCACTAACACCATACAGAAATCAGAATGCTACTGAAATCTGTGAGGCTGAATCAATCAGAAGCACGCATGAGCAGAATTAGCTCTGTATTCTGTACTCCAAGTATATTGCCAGCTGGGCAGTGTTATGCTAAGCAGATAACTTTGTGTACAGTCCACCTGAAATCATCAGTCAGTTCTGAAATCAAATTGTCTAGTGCAGCAGAGGACCATTCACTGAACACGAACCAACATACCAGTAAGGGGAACAGGGGAGCAGTAACATTACCTTTTGTTCTGAACCATCAACACATTTGTGTTCATTTAATGTTATTGTCACTATATGGAAAGCCATGCACAATATACCTCCGTTCTCTGCAATCTCCAAAGGTCTGCTGCTTCCAGAATTTGAGTTAAAGCAATGTGACTTCCGCTTCAGGTTTTCATTGTTCTCAAATTGAATCAGGCTTTCAAGTTAAAGCAATGCTTTAATTCTGTACCATCAGCAGTCTCCTCTAAAAATCCCCTCCACTGGAATGATAATTTATTTGGAGCATTTTTCCCTCTCCCCTATAAAACCAAAGAAATTTGGCATATGTATCACTGGATTTAGCCTTGAGAAATGACCACGAGGGAAGGCATTAACATATGCCCAGCTCAGATAACAGGGCATAAGTTTGCAGGGGCAGAAGAGGTACAGCGTGCAGGGTAAATTACACTTATATTCAGAAGCTATAGAGCCCTCCTGGAAGACAATGCATCCAGCAAGTCACTCTGCAAAGGCTCTAGCTCCCTCACAGTTTTAAGTATGTCCATGGGGGAAAAAAAAAAAAATCACAGAAAGCAAATAGTATAAGATTTTTCTCCATGATTTACATACATCTCATCAACAGAGTAACTATAAGCAATGCAGCCATCCTTAAATATTTATTAGTCTCATTTGATTAGATTGCTAATCCCAATGAGGATTAGTACCCACTCAGTAGGTCAAACTGATTTCTTCTCAATGCCACAGCTACCCAACTGCTCAGTCACTTGGACTTTCTGCTAGAGAAGCATTCAGGAGAGCAGATTTTGTATTAGCCACTGATAAAACATTGTTGGTTTTTATTTTTATGATTGATTTTATTCTCCTGTTTTGCTCCAGGCATTTTGGAGAGGGAATAGGAGAACAGTAAAGAGTGGAGAAATTAACTGGGTGGGTATGTAACTTCAGGATTTTCAAAATCTGTGCCACTGATTTCTGCTCCAGAATGGAACAGCAGATTTTAATTTTTAAAAAGATTAAAATGGAAGTTACAAAAACAGGACTAGGATCATGTTTACACAGAATGTCAGACTTCAACACTCCATGCTGTCCTTTTTTGAAACAAAACCTGAGAACACATTACTAAGTATCTTTTTTATCATATTTTTTACCATTGTTCCTGCAATAATTTCCTGGTAAGGAAAACAAATGTACATTTTGTTCCTACAGAATGACACAGATGACCTTGTAACACTTAGGAAAGAGAGCAAAATGTTCCACATAAATCTTTGCAGGACAGAGTCCTGTAATACTGTAATTTATTTCTAATTCCCTAAAACAATATGCAGGTGACATAGCAGAATTCTACACACACCATCCAAAATGACACTTGATGCTATTACAGAGGTATTAAGAATCAAAACAGGTTTAGTACTCAGTCCCCTATCATCAGATCTCACAGATTTATGTGCTTCCCAGCTTGCACATTTAGAGATGATCCCGAATTGCACTTATTCCCCTTGCACCTCAGTTTTTATGCAGAAGAAATTCATACACAAAGGCAATGAGCTGTGTGATGTTCAGGGAAGTTGAGCAAGTGCCTTCATAAAACTCACTTGCCACATCCATCACAGAGTGCTTTTTAGCCCCTCCCAAGTTTAGCCTCTTCCCTCATCAACGTTGCTTTACAAGTATTAGCCATGGTTACTCTTCAATCAAGGGCAACAGATGACATCACCTACAGCTGAGCAAATTCACTGAAGTCTCTCCTCATTAAAATAACATGGGGCAGAACATTATAATTAACAGAATCATTATCATTCAACTACAACATCCCTGGACCTGCCCTGTCAGAAGAAGAGAGACCTAAAAGTGGATAAAACTATAGTTTGCACCAGCTTCTATCTCCTGCTCCATATCACCACAAGGAAGGAAAGGGGCCACAATGCAAACAGATGTAATCCCAGCACTTAGATGGACAAAGACATTTCTTTTTTGCTTTACTCCTGGAAACGAAAACTGACCCATTTATAACCTTTGATCAGTTTTCCTGCAACAGTATTAATTCTCACAGCTGTGACAGAACATTTGGTCCTGTGTTGGGCCAAGAAAAATTGAATTGCTTAGCTGCCATCTGTGCCTTTGAAAATGCCATGCAGTGTATTTATCCCAGATACTTCTGTATGCATGCACATGAGCACATACTGTTTTGAACTACAACTGGTTAATACCAACAGAAATTTTAAAAAAATAATTTTTTCTTTGAAAAATTTCTTAATGTTAACATCTTCCCTAATTATTCAGAAATCTAGTGGAGGATCCTCTCCCAGGAGTGTGCGAGACTGGACAATGGGCTTCTTAGATAATTCATCATATTGAAGAAAGAGGAAATGTAAAAAATGCAACAGACCCAAAACCTAAGTCACTGATCAACTGCAGAGGTTTAAAAGATTAAAGAGATGTGTGGGTTCTATAGACTGATAGATTTAAATCTCAAGCAGGCACACCATAAAGGCAGCATTTTGATTTTCAGCACCACAGTTTGGAGATATCCCCTATTCAGATGATGAATACTGGTAAAAACTGATAGGATCCCTAGAATACTACAGTTTCTTTCTATATTCATCTAACATATGTTTTAAAACCTGCAGATATGAATTCATTATGATTTTATTATTTGACTCTCACCCTTTGGGTTTTTTTTTAAACCCAGATGACAGAGCTATTATGTGGAATGAGATTCCCACCACTGAATGAGATTTGTCACTTTGGGCTATGTTCTACATTGTGCCCAGTATTTATCTAAGTTCAAGTGATATAAAACGAGCATAACTTATTCTGTGTATTACTAGGTTTAACTAATGGTAGTATGACAATCATTGTTTCATAGTAATTAAAACTCTTAAAACAAGGAAATAATGTAATACAGTGGTATTAAAATTTGGGTAGGGAATGCATGATCATTTATCTTCATCTTAAATAATATATTAGCCACAAATGATATTAATATGAGCTGTTAATAATGCACTTTGTATTCAGACAAGCTTACAGGCAAAACCAAGCCAACGAGAGAAAAAGAATACTTTAACCAGCTCTGTGACAATCAGACTGAGATCACTTTCCAGAAACACCAAGATTTGGGCTAAGGCAAAGCACAGAAAGCTTTGACCTTGCCAAAGCCTTTGGCACAAGGTCAACAGCAACTGGAAAAAAAGTTTGATAGAATGAAGTCTGCACAATGTACATGCTTGCCTATCTTGTTGAGTTGCACATGATGAGATGTAAAGGCCTGACCCCAAGCAGGGATATCAAGACATGGAAGGTGCTTCTGTGTCTTTAAACCCTGCTCGCAGCTGCCCCAGCCTCCACTTCCAGGTCCTGTTTTCAGTGACACTATACTTCTGAAAATTGTGTCGAAGCAGACAGCCCCAGAGCACATGAAACAGAGAAAAAAAGGCTTAGATCACACTTCTGCCATTACCATGACATAAATACATCATCTTGACCTCATCAAAAAGCATGCTGCACAACCTAGTCCCCCTTCTGAAAGGCTTGAGCAGCAAATACACTGGGGAAGGAAAAGTACCACAATGGCCACAATCCCCCTCAGAGCACTGGATCCCATGTTCTCAGCTGTCAGCTCCAGGCAGGAGGATCTGCCCTTCCTTATCCAGAATATACCACCACGTGCTGTAATTTGGCACCATATAAGGCCCAAACAAAATCTTAACTGAGTTGATTTTCTCCCAAAGATAGGTACAGAAGAATCTCTAATGGCAGGAAATAAATCTCTGGTACCCAGATATATTTTATTATTTGGAGCCTTTTCTTTTAAAGACTGAATCAGAGGTGACATGGCGAGGAGAACAGGGAGCTCATTAATGTGGTATACAATATGCTAGCTTCACATCTGTCATTTATACCCCAACTCAGTTATGCTCTAGTACTAGTCAGCTAATGAAAAGTACAGCAATTTGGATGTTTTGACAGAGAAAAATCATAGAAGCAGTGAATTAAATTGGCAATGGCAGCAATGCAGAGCCACTGAATGAAGAGGAGGAGGAGATGGAGGAAGAGGAAGGAGACTGTGCTGCCTGCCTCAAACAGTAACGATGGTTAGAAGTGAATATAGATTTGCCTAAATGCTATCACTGGTTGGAGGCACTTATGATCTCATGAGGATGACAGCAGTGACCCTCTCTGCAAACCATGAGGTAGGACCTGAAACTGCTTCAGTTTGCTCGCTCTTGCCTTTTCTCTTCAACACAACTTAAATAGAATAATGCCTTCCACACGTCAAAGCATAAAACCCCACCTTTCTACTGAAAAGAAACTGTGATTCCAGAACTTGGCTGGGTCTGGCAATATATATGGCCTAGTAACTTGTACAAGAAATCTTCAGACAACCTAAGTCCAGACAAAGCCTATTACATACTTGGCAGAGCTTCAGGAATATTTTACAGGACAGAGAAGTTGGGCTCCTTGGGACTCCACAACCTCACTTGAGATAAGACTAGCTACTTGAGATAAGCTAGCATCTAACAGGTCCCAGGAAATCAGACATTAACATTACTTATTTTGGGTCATTTCTTCCCACTGTATGGAATTCATCTTGCTCAGCAAACCCAGCACACATCCCCAGTGCTGGCCAGCTGACCTTCCAATGTTACTAGAAATATTTTCAATCTGTATGGAGCAGTCCAAGGGCCAAGACTACAAAGCAAGAGTAGACTGTAACATGTAAGCAGGACCTATATTAAACACAGTATGAACTATATTAGGATGTAATATGCAGCCAAGACCTATAATAATTTTTTTTTTTTAGCTGATCTAAATGGGAAAAGTATGATGCTACCAGACAGCATCTGATATCTTTAAATTTCGTTCTGAGGCATAATCCAACCAGCTCCCCTCCACTGCAAGAGGAAATTTGAGGATAAGCTAGAACTTGACAATTTTAGGCCTGTCCACTCTTTGTTGTTTCTAATATGATGAAAAAGATAGTTAAACCAAAATTTGCCTCAAGGACTCTGATCTATTCTCAAAAGAAATCAAAGTTTCAAGTGACTTCCATATTGTGCATTATGGCATGAAGTGATTTCTCCAGGTATTTACCTCCTCTTACACTGAGTCAAAGAATATAAAAAGTCAGTCCAGAGGGCTCAGGTTGTGACCAACATTGCACACTGCAGTCAAAATGAAGATTAGCTGTCTGGGAAATGAGAAGAATAATTTTCTATCTGGGTCATGTAATGGTTCACAGCAATTACCCTCTCCATAGTGACCTGCAGATGACTGCACAGCGTGCATTAGAACAAGCACTAACAGAAGTGGCCAACCCAGCTGAGAGGAACAAGAGCTAACTGGTCCAATGCGTTGCAATTGATTGGCAGAGTCCCAGAACAATTTATGGAACTTTGAAGTAAATACAGGGTGTTATGGCTTGATATTTAATAAAAGAGAAAAAGTGGTGCTGGCATTATGAATACAGACCTCTTCCTATGTCAACTACTTTATTAATGAAACTGTAAATGAAGACAAGCACTAATACAGCCCACTCATCATTAGAGATGCATTATGAAAATAGTAACATTCAGAGTAGAATTAGGACTGACTTTTAAAAATGTGGTTCTAAAGAGCTAAAAAGTAACTTTTACAAGATTTTAAGATTTTTGCCACTGAAGAATGATTGGTTTTTTTCAGACTGAAAAAGCTTAAATATTTTCTGAAACTTGCTTTACAATTTTAACCCCTGCACAATAAATCTTCTAAGCTGGTCATCTAGATGTCCACTGAACTGAAACATACATTTCACTAGCATTCATCTAGCCCTGGTGTCCATACACAAAATCAATGTGTAAGCCCACTATGCATATTAAATCCAACACGTTAAATAAATCTTTCTGGGTTTATTTGGAAAACCGATTTTCAAGAACTTGTACTTTAAATTGACATACAAGAGTCATAATTTTCAGAACTAAACACTAAAACATTCATAAAGAAAAGTCAGATTGCAAAAACAGTCAAACTTTCATTCTCCAGCTGACTCAGGTTTACAATGGAGGGAGGGAGCCAGAAATTTTGACAATCTTCAGGGGAAAACAGTTTTCTTCAAAAAAAACCCCAGAGATAACACATAAAATCCCACTCCAAACCAGCAAACCTTTGGTTGCTTAGAGTCCCTCCACCCCAAAGTACATATTTTCCTACTGGATTATGTGCTATTCAGTTATGCATCTTTCTGCTAAAAAATAATTCCAATAGTTAACTCTAGCAAGCCCAATAATTAAAGCTTCTACTATTCATTTAAATACAAAAGATGTCAACTAGAAAGTTACATAACTGAACACCAATCAATCTCCTAGATCAATCGATGCAAGACTAAAATTATGGACAAGCCATCATTTATTTCAGATAGAATTTTGCTCAAGTAAGCATGCACTTGTGGCTACAAAATTTAGTCCAACAGGAATGTTTAAGCTTCATATACAAACTTTTTGTTTCTGAATAAGAAAGGAAACCACTAAGAACAGCAAATTGAAATTCACACAGGGCAAATACATGCCCAGGATTGTTCTGCCCTCCAACTGCAGAAGAAAAAAAGAGCTCTGCAGGTGCCCCCCTTGTTCTCTGGCATGTGCTTCCTACAGGCTGGGTCAACACAAGGTAGAGAGTAGCTCACAGTGACTGTTGCTATTCTTCTCTAGAAAAGTTGGAGGAAAAGGACCAAGACTGGCTGCAACAGAATAGAAAGCTTGAAGCATTTCCTGTATTTTTCACAGAACGGGAGAAACTTTTCTGTGAGCCTATCTCTACTGTGCAAAAGAAAATGATACGCTTTGGATTGAGGTCAAAATTACAACTCCCTTGACTGCTTCTCAAGGTGCAAGCTGCCTTTTCACATAACTAAAATGGGACTTTTCTAAAATCTAACCTCTGGCACATCTGTTGAGCACAACACCTGAGAAAGTAAGTATGGGCTTTCTCATCTCCTGAGGCTGCAGTCTCCCCCAGCAGATCCTCTGCAACCCTCCACACACCTGGGGAAAAGCAAGAAGAATACACACGATGGAAATCTCCAGACTACCAGAGTGGAATCCCTTTGCCAGCTCATTACAGCACAAGCCACCACCAAACTCATATACACCACTGGTACTGAGAGAAGCTAGACAGGTGCCTAGGAAGGAACCTGGAGGTAGTGACACCCATGTGTGTACCAGACTTTGAATAGGGGAAGGTGGATATAGTTCTCTTCTTGACTTTCTAAAATCATTAGGACAACTTTTCTTTACTACCAGTCTCTGCAAAAAAAAAAAGCCCAAGCAAAACCCACAGAGTGTTTTTCATTGAGCCCTCCCCTAATAATTCTGAAACAATATTCCTGAAAAATAAGACTGAGTGGTCTCCGTCAATTTGTCTTTCCAAGTTGCTGCTCTTTGCTCATCTTAATTAACTGCTTAAATCACAGGGCTCAGGTCAGGTGAACCTGTGATGTCACCAGGAATCAGGTAACAGCTGATGTAGTTAGGTGAACCAAACCAACACAGGAGGAACAGGGATCTGGGTCACAGTCCTGGCAGATTAATGAATATGCGTCTCCTCAAGGGCATTTACCAGAAACTCAATCTCAGCATCTAGCTGCAGCTTTACTGCTGCCCTGCTTGACGTGGGGCAGGGAGGTGAAAGCATACAATGCTAAGAATGTAACTGAATGACTCCATTTGCTGATATATTTGAATATTTATGCTGTTTAATGGACTTATTGGAAAATTAAACTGATGTTCAAGTCCCATTTTGTAGACTAAGACAGAAACTTAATGTATCTTTAAAGATCTTCTTAGGAAATGGCACTATGCCTTTAAAACATAGCATTCTTCTAAGCGAGTATCCATTATGATGTTTTTCTTAGTAGGATAACAAGCCAGTTCAATTTACAGTAAATTGTTTGTATTTATACTTCAGCTGTTGCTGTTGTCAATTCTTTGTATTCTTCACTTTCTCAGGATAGAAAAGCAAATGGCCTGACTAGGGATGTAATAATTTTTCAATTTTACATAGACTACAGTCGCTTGAAAAGTCTCAAAACTGCATTACTCTACCCAAGGAGTACTACGTGTCCTAGGAGAAGAGATCCTGAAAACTACTGGGGAGTCAAGGCTGCCATCACTGCTGAGGGCATAAGACACCAAGAGCACAGAGAGATGTAGTCTGTAGAGAAGCAGCAAGAGAAGCTGCATCAGAGGTGCAGGAGGGAAAGACCCAAACAGAACAGTCTGAAGAGCATCCACCAAAGGCAGACCAAAGCTAAGCATTTTCAGGGCACACTTCAGAACCAGATTGACAATAGAGGCACAGAGATGGTGGCCCAGCTAAGCAGATGGTGTTCTCCCAGTGCAGCCTGCACGGAGAGCCTTCCATCTGCTATCACATACTAAACAGACTAAGATAGGAATTACAAGACTTTTATTATAAACAACATTTTCAATACCCTCTGAAAAATATTTATTTGATTCTATGTTAGCATTAATGAACTCAGGCTATATAGCCCAAGAAATACTCAGGAGAGGCTGAAAGGAATAACAGAGGCACTAAATTGCTTCTTTGGTGTGCAAAGTCATAGCTGCAGAAGGAATTTCAGCTGTTAACAAAACCAAATCATTCTGTTGCTGCTGTTTTCTTTAAAAGAAATGCTAGGTACCTAAACACACATATGCATATTTACCAGATATTGCTCTAATACACATTTTGAAATACTTTTTTTTTTTCCCACCACTAAGGGAGGTTTCTGCAGTTAGAATCCTATTACAGATAGCTGATTCTTTCCATAGCATCTCCTGACCATTGCTTTCCCAGAAGCAAAATGACTAAGGAAGTTTTACACAAAGATGGAGCCACAGATATAGCTGTCGGAGGCTGGGACATAGGTTCAGCACGGGTTGTCTGTAGTGTTGCCTTTTTTTTTCAACTGTAATTATTATTCTGTGCTTATGCTAACAAAATTGTTTTAAAAAAATCCAAGCCCACATAACCAGTACTATTTAGTTCACTACATGTTCTGCAACACTTATGATGCATGGTGACACAGCAAGATTATGCAATCTAAGGAAGATGGGGGCATCACCTCTTGGAAAGCAACTCAAAGTGTTAGTGGAAACACAGCTGAGCAGCCACTAGGTAACATCTGAGGAGGAGAAGAGCATGTGTCACCCTCTCATGAAAATTCATCTCTAACTAAAGCAGGAGCTGCTGCTGTGTGTTAAATTCTTGGGGACGTGCTATACGTTTTCTCATTTCTGTTCAGCCTCTAACTGCTGTTATCCACCAAAATTGCCACAGCATTCAAGGCAGCACAGCTGTCCTCGCTCCAGCCTTGCTGCTGCCAAGAAGCCCCAGGGAAATGAGTAGGGCAGCAAAACCTTGCACACACCTTCCCTCCTGGCCAGGGCAACATCCACCTGCTATTCCAAGAGCAAAAAGGCAACACAAAGAATCAAAGTATATGAAAGTAGCTTTATTTTCATTTTCTATTTATTGGTAGGGAACTAAGAAATACCTAAAAGCAGAATTAATTAAAATGTACAAAAGTGAGGATAAACTAATTGGGATAGTAGTATGGAAATAACAAGGAGGGTCATGTATATCAGAACTAGAGGCAGTATATAAAATTAACAGGGAATATTTGGGCTGCTGAATATCAGAATGAACTTTTCAACAATAAGGCTTTGGCAAAATCTTTTAAAATTATGTTAATAACATGAGTTTGGAATATTTTACATTGATTTATACCTGCTTGGTTCATTAAAATATTTAGAAAATTCTGCTTTGACAAAGATACTAATTATGGAAATAAGAGAAATTTTTAATTTCCAGTTACTATGCATTTATTTTTTGGGGTGGAGCTTTTTGCTGAAAAGCCATTAAGGACCAGTAGTCATTCCCCACACCACCTGCTTTACACTTAACACTGTTTACAAAATAATATCCTAAGGGACTCTTTAAATTTGCATCTCAGAGTCAATGTAATATTCACAGACTGCAGTATTTGCTTATAGCTCTTCCTGTAGTTAATTCAGTCATTCCACTATCTCCTGTATTCAGAAATAGGAAAACTTTAATCAAAATAAAGAAAGATGTTGGGGAAGTCATCCATATTTATACAACTGATTTGTAAGTTGAAGATTTTTTTGTAAAACCTAGAAATAGAGTACTTAACCTCATGAATACACAGTTACAACCCAAAACAAGTTCCACTCTTCCCTTGCAAAATATTTTTCGTCCACTGCCTTAGATTCTGCAATATGTAACGCATGGAAGCACATGAAACACCTGCTCTGTGGGGAAAAAGAAAATAAGGAACAGAAGCAGTTCTCACTGATGTTTAGACGTCCATTCAAACAACAGCAGAGAACTATTTTAGCAATAACCTTGGACAGAGTTCACTTAAGCACCTGAAAATATGGACTATCTACATCATTTTTCAGGCCTACATAGCATCACTCTAAATATAAACATGCATAGCATCTTTAACCACACCCAATTCTACTGAAATATGAATAATTCACTGAAGAGAAGTATTTAGAAGAAAAAGAGAAAGGGCCAAGGGACAGACAGAATCAGATCTATAGTAATCTAAGGCTCATGAAGTCCCTTTTTTCCAATACTCACACTCCTTTTTCCTCTCACAAACAGAGGGAAATGGTCTATGAGGAAGAAAAAACTGCAAGTGCAGGGAACCAAAATGTTTTTGCACTTAACTGGTCCTGCTAGTACCAAATGGCAAAGGCTCAGCTATGGATTAATAACTACAAAGGAGGGAAATTGATTTCCCCCTCATAGATACATAGCGGTACCTAATATCAAAGCTGACAAATGACTATAACACAACTGTTTGTCTCTCCGTAAAGGCTGAGGAGTTCAGCTTACACTCGATCCAGTATATACACTACTTTTCTTCTTTGTCATCCAGTTTTTTACAGGCTGAGTACATGGTCTCACAGATAAATGAAAAGGAGGGCAGGCAGTGGAAATCACTGGGAGCTATAAGAAGTGTTGTGGTGAACAGCAGGTGTTCAGGGTTGCATATGATAAAGTTTCTGTGAGCTACTGTCAAACACTGAAACACACAGTACAAAACTCACTGAAGTCCCAGCCTTGTTCTCTCACTATGTGGTCAGTTCAGAGAAGTTGCTTTCTGGCAGAAATTGTGCTGAAAAATGGTTTGTTCCAAGACCCTAGCGATAAAACTGTACTAATGTCTTAACACTCATGCAGCTTTAGATTACTTAGGTTGGGCAATTTCTTCTGCATAGAAAGTTACCAAGAACTATAATTTAGGACTAAGGCATTTCTATTTCAAACAAGTTTATAGATGTGTGAATTCCCCTGAACATTAAACACAGATGTTTGATAGTTTTCGCATAATAGATTAATAGTTAAAAGATTAAGTCATGCCTAAACAAAAGGAAAGTGTTTTAAAACTGGGCAAAATCTTCCCAGCTGCTTTATTCATTTGGTTAGCCTCAGGGGACACATCTGAAAGAGTGCACCAGCCAGGACAGATGGCAGCCAACACATTCCTTGATTCACACATCCTTGCTTTTACTAGGTCATGATGAGTTCCTCAAAGCAGTGAACGTGAACTACCAGCAAGTCATGTAAAATGTGCCCAGAAGGTACCAGCCAACATTCATTTCATATAAATTAACCTGCCAAAAGGAACAGGAATGCTTGCCTTACTCTTTTGTCAACAGTTCTTAAGGGGAACCATACAAAGCTAACTAAACATGCCTGCTGGCAGACTGAGTAGTCTCAGTACTACTGGCACAAGGTGGCTAAAGCTTAGAGGTCATATGAACAGTGACTTGTTTAAGGCAGCTCATCAGCAGAGAAGTATGTAGGTTGTCACAAATGCTATGTGGCAAAATGGAATCACATTTATTTTCTTCCCTTGCCAGACACTGCATGCTCCCCACGCACCTTCTAAGTCATTAAATCTGCTTCTGCAGACTGCAAGGACTCAGATGCCAGCATTTCATTCTTAGTATTGTATTCTGTAGCAATTAAGGCCTTGTTACTACCACTGCTTAGTATTTTGAGTGAATGTGAAACATTCACAAGTTAATGTTGACCCATCTTACCTAGACTAGTAAGAGCATCTCTTGAGAGGTGGAGAAGTAACTGTCGACAGTTAAAAAGCTCCAGATGTGAGGAGACAGATAACAGTCTTCACTGGTGAGTGAAACACAGTTTGTCCTTGAAACATATCACTACCAGCTGCTACTGCTTGGAATAAAGGTTTAGCCCTTATAAACACCAGGAAAGAAAAAGGTCCAGTCCATCAGCATCTAAGGTGCATGAATGAATCAACATAAGACCAGAACAAAATTGCACAAGTATCATATATGTCAACAGCAGAGGAGAGCAAAGTGAAGAAGAAATGTAATAGCTTTACACAAAATGAAGGTACAGCTTAATATCCTAATGCACCCACCTTAGGCTGGTGATTAAAGTCAAGGTGAAAATAAAACCTTGGGTTTATACTTATTTTTATATATACACATGCTAATGTAAAAAGACATTTTGTAATGGAGACAACAAAACCTGCTAAAAACACTGCAACTGTAAAAATGTCAGAGGTGTCATTAATTCCACCTAACAGCCTGCAGACCCTCCATGATGACCATTGCCTGGCGTGAAGTGGATCTACTTCAAAAGCAGACAAATTACAAATTTAATGAAGAGCAATGACAAGCGTTTGGGAACTAAAGGTGCTTCCCCATTCTTGTAATTGTACAAACTAAAGCAAATATATGATTTTCTGAGAAAAAAAGAATTTAACTAATTGGCAATTAGCAAAAATCTCTGTGGAACCTACTCTTCTCCCCAGGGCCAAGAGTACAAGAATTAGACTGGAATAGTATCAAAAAAGCAAAAAATTAATACAAATTTAACTTTGTGTTTAATAAGCTGTTACTGCAATTCTTTTACTCTTTTGTGTATGACATTCCAGAAAGATTTAAACTTCAGTGATCAACTTTTAATTTTTTTTTTATTAAAACATTTTGTTCTTGGCATTTGTCCGCTAATATTTCACCTTGATTTTCATTTGAAAGTATGCCCATATTTCCTCTTACATAATTGAGCTAATAATACAGTGACAGAATTATATTTCATCCCTGAAGGTTTCAATATGCACTATGTGTCAAGAGACCGTATTTTAATGGATTGCCACAGAATTCAAAACGAAGGTACTTTCAGGTAACACAGGACAACAACTGAACAACAGAACAGAAGGTAGAAAGACTTGAAATGCAACAGGCAGAATGCAGTCATCTATTGAAATGAAAGTCAGAGATAAACTTAGGTAGACAAGCATATAATTACCTGGGCTGAAATTTGTCCAGGATACTAAGTCAATACAGCTTTACTTTTGCAGAGAGAAATGGGTCAGATGCTGAGTTAATATTTGCATTCAAATAGAGGATTTAGTAGCAATGCAGCGGGTTACTGGTGAAGCAAGATGGGGGAAAGAATAAAGAACACCACATTATTTTAAGTAATTTTCCACCCCAACTGTACTCTGATCAGACTTAGAAACACCGTGAGCAAAACTGACAGCAGTACAAAACAGAAGGAAGGAAGGGGGGAAAAAAGAGGAACAGTATTGCACCACAGAGGAGGAGCTCTAAAGTGTTTACTGTTTTGAGACTGGTTGTAGATGAGTAAGATGGTGAAAGGTTTTCCAGGGAAAAGCTCTGAAGTTTCCACATAAATGAAAGTAAATATTTTGTACATGATTGTTCTTCTTCCTGCAAGTGACTCCACCAAAGACAAACTTGTAAAACTTGTTCAAGAAACTGTTGTGAGTCGAGATGAAAGATCACGAATGCACTAAAGAGAGCTGTTATCTGCTATCAGATTACATTTTTACAGCTCTTACATGCTGTAAGATAACAGCTGTTTGCAGAGAAGTGCTGCTAAATACCAAATCTATTGCTTTAATCGATACCAATGGATTTTTAATGCTAACACTAACTGGATGCAGACAGTTGCTTCAGGTATTACCTGTCACAAGGAATACACCATCAGTCTCTACAGAGAACAGCCTGGACAGTTTTGCAACAGATCATGTACTCCCAGCCAGGGCTTTCAGCTGCAGGTACAGGATATGCCAATAACTTGACTGCACATTGCAGAACTGTGGAAAATTTGACAGGCCAGAA